>NW_027597522.1:15000-76946 GCF_964194155.1 Cetorhinus maximus | reverse complement strand
ATCTCTCTTTCTCTCTCACACACTCTCACATCTCTCTTTCTCTCTCACACTCTCACATCTCTCTATCTCTCTCACACTCTCTCAGATCTCTCTTTCTTTCTCTCACACTCTCTCACATCTCTCTACTCTTCACACACTCTCACTCTCTCTCTCACCACTCTCACATCTCTCTTTCTCTCTCTCACACACTCTCACATCTCTCTATCTCTCTCACACACTCTCACATCTCTCTCTCTCACACACTCTCACATCTCTCTATCTCTCTCACACACTGTCACATCTCTCTTTCTCTCTCACACTGTCACATCTCTCTTTCTCTCTCTCACACTCTCACATCTCTCTTTCTCTCTCACACACTCTCACATCTCTCTTTCTCTCTCTCACACTCTCACATCTCTCTATATCTCTCACACACTCTCACATCTCTCTTTCTCTCTCACACACTCTCGCATCTCTCTGTATCTCTCACACTCTCACATCTCTCTTCCTCTCACACACTCTCACTTCTCTCTTTCTCTCTCTCACTCACTCTCACATCTCTCTCTCTCTCTCACACTCTCACATTTCTCTTTCTCTCTCACAACCCTCTCACATCTCTCTTTCTCTCTCACACTCTCACATCTCTCTATCTCTCTCACACACTCTCACATCTCTCTTCTTTCTCTCACACACTCTCACATCTCTCTATCTCTCTCACACACTCTCACATCTCTCTCTCTCACACACTCTCACATCTCTCTTCTCTCTCTCACACCCTCTCACATCTCTCTATCTCTCTCTCACACTCTCACATCTCTCTTTCTCTCTCACACACTCTCACATCTCTCTATCTCTCTCACACACTCTCACATCTCTCTTTCTCTCTCACACTCTCACATCTCTCTATCTCTCTCACACACTCTCACATCTCTCTTTTCTCTCACACACTCTCACATCTCTCTATCTCACTCTCTCACACTCACACACACTCACACATCTCTTCTCTCTCTCACACTCTCCACATCTCTATCTCTCTCTCACACTCTCACACCTCTCTTCTCTCTCACTACTCTCACTCTCTTTCTCCACTCTCTCACATCTCTCTCACACACTCTCACATCCCTCTTTCTTTCTCTCACACTCTCACATCTCTATTTCTCTCACACACTCTCACATCTCTCTTTCTCACACACTCTCTACATCTCTCTTCTCTTCTCACACCTCTCCCATCTCTCTATCTCTCTCTCCACACTCTCACATCTCTCTTTCTCTCTCACACACTCTCACATCTCTCTATCTCTCTCTCACACTCTCTCATCTCTCTTTCTCTCTCACACACTCTCACATCTCTCTATCTCTCTCACACACTCTCACATCTTTCTTTCTCTCTCACACTCTCACATCTTTCTTTCTCTCTCACACTCTCACATCTCTCTTTCTCTCTCACACACTCTCACAGCTCTCTTTCTCTCTCTCACACTCTCACATCTCTCTTTCTCTTTCACACAATCTCACATCTCTCTATCTCTCTCACACACTCTCACATCTCTCTTTCTCCCTCTCACACACTCTCACACCTCTCTTTCTCTCACACACTCTCACATCTCTCTTTCTCTCTCACACCCTCACATCTCTCTTTCACTCTCTCACACTCTCACATCTCTCTCTCTCTCACACACTTTCAGACCCTCTCTACCTCTCTCACACATTCTCATATTACCTATTTCTCTCACATGCTCTCAAAGCTTATCACTCACATACTCTCTCTTTCTGTCTCTCAAATTGTCTCTTTCTCTTGCACACGCTCTCATACGCTCTCACACTCTCTCTATCACACACACTCTCTCTCACACTCTATCTCTCACACACTTACACTCGCTCTATCTCACTCACACACTCTCCACGCTCTCTATTTCTTTTACACACTCTCAAGCTGTCTCTATACCTCTCAGCTTTCTCTCCCCACATTATTATCAACAGTTTGATTAAATATTGAACTAAATAGTGTTTTCCCCAATAATGTCACTCACACAGTTACACAGTGGTGGGGGGAGGAAATAAATTCAATAACTATCACTGGAGATAAAGTTCTAGGGAAACTAATGGGGCTAAAGGCCGATAAGTCCCCTGGACCTGATGGGTTGGATCCGAGGATATTAAAGGAAGTATCTGCAGAGATAGTGGGTGCGCTGGTAGTAATCTTCCAAGAATCCTTAGATTCTGGAAAAGTCCCAGAGGATTGGAGAGTGGCCAATGTAACACCCTTATTCAAAAAGGAGAGGGAGACAATTAAACAGGTAACTGTAGGGCAGTTCGCTTAACATCTGTCATTGGGAAAATGTTGGAGTCTATTATAAAGGATGTAATAGCAGAGCATTTAGAAATACATAATCTAATCAGGCAGAGTCAGCATGGATTCATGAAGGGGAAATCAAGCCTCACAAATTTATCAGAATTCTTTGAGGAGGTAACAAGCAGGATAGATAAAGGGGAACCAGTAGATGTGATATATTTTGATTTCCAAAAGGCGTTCGATAAGGTACCGCACGTAAGGCTATTTAATAAGATAAGATCCCATGGTGTTGGGGGTAGTATATGAGCATGGAGAGAGGACTGGCTAACGAATAGAAGACAGAGAGTTGGGATAAGGGGGGCATTTTCGGGATGGCAACCTGTAACTAGTGGAGGGCCACAGGGATCAGTGCAGGGGCCACAATTATCTACAATATACATTAATGACTCGGATGAGGGAAGTGACTGTACGACAGCCAAGTTTGTGGATGACACACAAATAGACGGGAAGAGAAGTGATGAGGTCGACACCCATTTGGGGGAGTCCAGCCAGATGGTGGCTAACCTGGGTCAACACCTTTGGGGGACCTCACCTGGGCGGGGAGCAGGCAGGGGGTGGCGGTGGGATGTAACAAGTTGGAGGGCTGGTCTGGGATTTGAACAAACTGGGGGGCTCGGGGTCTGGAATAGTTATTCCCACTGATGAAATGAACGGACTAGAGTGGGGAGGGTAAATTGTCCTTTTGAAATCCATCTTTTTAGAAACTGCAGAATGACTTTCTTGAGTTCCTCCGTCTTTGGTAAATGAGTTCATTGGCCAACCGGACTCTAACCGCAATGTTCTCCTCAGCTGCTGCTCGCAGTCAATAATGTGGTGGGGCGGGGAGCGAGACTGATGTCAGACTAAACAGTGGTGGTTTATTGAGACATAGGGCAGAGCGCCAGATCATACGTACTCACACAGAAACCTCCAGAACTAGACTTACTAGTTCCCAGTTGCCCAGCTCGACAGTGATTCGTCCGTGCTGTCACCTGATCGGTACGCTTGCATTCTCTTAAAGGGACGGGGTACCTCGCTTTACCACATCCCTCCCCCTTGACCATTGATGAAGGACAACACGCGCAAAGCGATGCAGCGATGAGCCACATGAGGCGCGAGGAGAAAGAGGGAAAAGGGATAAAAAAAATTCTCCTCGTTTTTCTTCCCGAAGGCCCTCAATAATTTCTCGATTTCATCCCACGCGCCCTTTCCTTTGGTAGCGCCGACCCGTATCTCTGTCATCTCTTTCCGCTGTTGTGTGGCTGGGCCAGGCTCCGGCGCGGGCTGAACTCCGAATGAGCTCAGTGGTTGGCTTTTCCGGCCGCTCTCCTGAGAGTTCGGGGCCTTCTCAGCTTTGAAGCCTCAGGGCTTTTACGCGGCTGCTGCTTCAGCCCTTCCAGTTCTTTCCTATTCTCATCCACGGAGAATCGCATGCCGTCGCCCCCTTTCTCCGCTAATTCTTTCCTTAACTCTATCGGAGACAGGTTTAACTCCCCCCCCCACCCCCCCCCACCTCTCCTTCTTTACCCGTGACGCAAATTGGGAACCGATTGAATTTAGTACCGCGCAATATAGATTGTCCATTTCATTTGGAAGGATGCTGACTTCAGCTTGAGTTCTGTCCTGGGGTAACACTTGTGTTGGCTCTTTGTGGCACTCATTGTTTTATTGCAGCAACACTTCCGGTTTCGAATTGGGAACTCAGCGAGCCCTCGAGATTTACCTCTCCCAGTCAGTTCCTTCCGAGAGACTCCCTCCCCCACCCCGCCTCTCAAATAGGAGCAACTCTGCAGAATGTTTCTCACACTGCGCCTTGACTTGACATACCCCCGTCATGAAGCTATTCATGGACGTAATATTATTGGGAAATGTTTCTCTGTTGAAACAGAGGTTTGGTTTGTGGGTGTGTCACAATTGGATTAAAGCCCAGCTAGCCTGGGTGCTTTGATGGGAACTAGTTTTGATATAGAAGAGAGGTAGAACCATACAACACCACAGCACAGAAAAACAAGCCATTCGGCCCTTCTAGTCTGTGCCGAAATATTATTCCGCTAGTCCCATTGACCTGCACCCAGTCCATAACCCCCCAGACCTCTCCCGTCCATGTATCCATCCAATTTATTCTTAAAACTTATAAGAGTGAGCCCGCATTTACCACGTCAGATGGTAGCTCGTTCCACACTCTCTGAGTGAAGAAGTTCCCCCTAAACCTTTCCCCTTTCACCCTAAAGCCATGTCCTCTCGTGTTTATCTCTCCTAATCTAAGTGGAAAGAGCCTACTCGCATTTACTCTCTCTATACCCCTCATAATTTTGCAAACTTCTATCAAATCTCCCCTCATCCTCCTACGCTCCAGGGAATAAAGTCCGAACCTGTTTATAGAACCATATATAGTGTGCATTTGCATGTTTTAAATAGAACATTCGAGAAGTGGGGTTGAAAATTGATGCCTATCCAGCAGCTACCCAGCCATATGTTTATATCACTAATACAATTGCCACAATGAAAGGGGTTTCATTGTTTAAAAGGTGAAGTTCAAAGAGGCTGGTGAGACAATGAGAATTTGAATTGTAGAGAGAAGCCAAGGAATTCCAGGCCGTTGAGCCCCACGTCAGTGGTAGGGGAAACAATTGGGGAAAATTCTGAAGGAGAGAATCTATCTCCACTTGGAGAGGCAAGGGATAGTCAGCATGGTTTTGTCACATTGACGGCCACAGTAGTGCCTATCTGTTCCCCTGACTATAGAACCCATAAGACCATAAGACATAGGAGCAGAAATTAGGCCAATCGGCCCATCAAGTCTGCTCCGCCATTCAATCCTGGCTGATAAGTTTCTCAACCCCATTCTCCCGCCTTCTCCCCGTAACCTTTGATCCCCTTACCAATCAAGAACCTATCTATCTCGGTCTTAAATACACTCAATGACCTGGCCCTCCACAGCCTCCTGCGGCAATGAATTCCATAGATTCACCACTCTCTCTGGCTAAAGAAGTTTCTCCTCATCTCTGTTCTAAAAGGTCTTCCCTTTACTCTGAGGCTGTGCCCTCGGGTCCTAGTCTCTCCTACTAATGGAAACATCTTCCCCACATCCCACTCTATCCAGGCCTTTCAGTATTCTGTAAGTTTCAATCAGATCCCCCCCCTCATCCTTCTAAACTCCATCGAGTATAGACCCAGAGTCCTCAAACGTTCCTCATATGTTAAGCCTTTCATTCCTGGGATCGTTCTCGTGAACCTCCTCTGGACCCTCTCCAGGGCCAGCACTATTACTATTGCTCTTCCTCCCCTCCTGTACAGACAGGCTGCTTGTGGTGCCAGAAGCTTGGCTCTGTCCGCACTCCCTGGAGGAACCAGAGCCCTCATCAGCCTCCAAAACGGAATACCGATTTGCGAGCGGGACCCCAGGGGACTCCTGAGCTACCTGCCTGTTTCTCTTGGACTGCCTGGTGGTCACCCATTCCCTTCCTTCCTCAAGTCCCTTCAGCTGCGGTGTGACCACCTCTCTAAACGTGCTATCCACGATGCTCTCAGACTCGCGGATGCTCCACAGTGTCCCCAGCTGCCGTTCCAGCTCTGAAACCCGAGCTTCCAGGAGCTGCAGCTGGACACACTTCCTGCACACATGCTGGTCCCGGGCACTGGAAATGTCCCCGGATTCACACATGGAGCATGAGGAGCACACCATGGCTTTGAGCTCTCCTGCCATGACTTATCCCTTCAAATTAAACCTTTTAAATCAATTACTCTAGAGCCCTTCATTCATGACCCTCGTTCTTACAGAATATACAAACTATAAACCACAAAAAGAACTTAAACTATAAGCGATAAAAGTAGTAAATACTTACCCGACCTTACCCACTACTTACCAGTCATTCCTCTCCCTTGTAGCCTCTACTGCTGCAGCAGGGCAAGAACACTCTCTGAAGATTTAAGAAGTTGGATAGCAAAGAAAAAATGCAAAGAGCACCTCTTCCCCTCTGCACCAAATTCCCACTGTGCACCAAATTGCCAATAACCACACTCACTCTGGTGGTGCCTCACTCAGGATGAGGTCTCTCCCCTGTTCATGCTATGGATCTAGCCTCACCTCCCTCCAGACACTTATCACTCCATGAGCCAGCCCGTCTCACTGAACTCCATCTTTCACACGAGGGTTTCCAATTGCAACTCTCCAAGAACTCGCCTTGGAATCTTCTCCCAAACCGATGATTTCCCTCAGATGTCGTCCGCAGGGTTTCAAACTCTCCATCCGATGCTCCCCTCCCCGGGCCACTACATGCATTCAGGCTTTGTTCCACGCTCTCTCACGCACTGACTCAGCTGCCAACAGTACACCACTGCTTCACACGCCCATAGCAAAGAGTTACAGATCTTCAGCCGACTCTTTGGAGCTCCTTGCTTCTTGCAAGCTGTTCTCGCTTTAAACCTGCTGTCTGCAGCTTTTGTCCCTTTAAATCTGAAAGCTTGGAGCCTTTGTCTCTGTCCCTCACACTTAACTTCACAACTTCACTTAACAGGACCTTTTCCAGGTCCCTGTCCTTCCTTTGACTCGAAGGTCTGCTTGGAACATTCTCCTGTTCCACTCCCCTTGAATTTGGGGTCTTTTCCTCAGCTTGGGGCTGGCTATCTGTCCCATTAGATTGGTAGCTACTTTCAAAACCAACTGACCTCAAACAGTTTCTAATTTGAATGCTGTTTCTAGCTTCTTCTGTGTGTGTCTGTGTGAGGGAGCTACCGCCCTGGACACCTGTTGCTTGCCAACAGCCCAGTCTCTCTACTCTAGTTTGTTTAACTTAGCTGCAACAGTCGTAAAACTCTCACTAGAAATGTCAGCACCTTTTAAAGTGAACCGAAAACTCAATTTGACCTATTCATAACCCAAATCAGAAAGACAAATGAAACTTAAACATTAGAGCAGAAATTCATTCCAAACACCCACAAATACAAACCTAACTTACAAAAACTATCTCAATTTTCTAACACAATCCAGCACCACAGAGTAAAGCTCCATCTACACCGTCCCCATCAAACACTCCCAGGACAGGTACAGCACGGGGTTAGATACAGAGTAAAGCTCCATCTACACTGTCCCCATCAAACACTCCCAGGACAGGTACAGCACGGGGTTAGATACAGAGTAAAGCTCCCTCTACACTGTCCCCATCAAACACTCCCAGGACAGGTACAGCACGGGGTTAGATACAGAGTAAAACTCCCTCTACACTGTCCCCACCAAACACTCCCAGGACAGGTACAGCACGGGGTTAGATACAGAGTAAAGCTCCCTCCACACTGTCCCCATCAAACACTCCCAGGACAGGTAAAGCACGGGGTTAGATACAGAGTAAAGCTCCCTCTACACTGTCCACATCAAACACTCCCAGGACAGGTACAGCACGGGGTTAGATACAGAGTAAAGCTCCCTCTACACTGTCCCCATCAAACACTCCCAGGACAGGGACAGCACGGTGTTAGATACAGAGTAAAGCTCCCTCTACACTGTCCCCCATCAAACACTCCCAGGACAGGTAAAGCACGGGGTTAGATACAGAGTAAAGCTCCCTCTACATCGTCCTCATCAAACACTCCCAGGGCAGGTACAGCACGGGGTTAGATACAGAGTAAAGCTCCCTCTACACTGTCCCCATCAAACATTCCCAGGAAAGGTACAGCACGGGGTTAGATACAGAGTAAAGCTCCCTCTACACTGTCCCCATCAAACACTCCCAGGACAGGTACAGCACGGGGTTAGATACAGAGTAAAGCTCCCTCTACACTGTCCCCATCAAACACTCCCAGGACAGGTACAGCACGGGGTTAGATACAGAGTAAAGCTCCCTCTACACTGTCCCCATCAAACACTCCCAGGACAGGTACAGCACGGGGTTAGATACAGAGTAAAGCTCCCTCTACACTGTCCCCATCAAACACTCCCAGGACAGGTACAGCACGGGGTTAGATACAGAGTAAAGCTCCCTCTACACTGTCCCCATCAAACACTCCCAGGACAGGTACAGCACGGGGTTAGATACAAAGTAAAGCTCCCTCTGTCCCCATCAAACACTCCCAGGACAGGTACAGCACGGGGTTAGATACAGAGTAAAGCTCCCTCTACACCGTCCCCATCAAACACTCCCAGGACAGGTACAGCACGGGGTTAGATACAGAGTAAAGCTCCCTCTACACTGTCACCATCAAACACTCCCAGGACAGGTACAGCACAGGGTTAGCTACAGAGTAAAGCTCCATCTACACTGTCCCCATCAAACACTCCCAGGACAGGTACAGCACGGGGTTAGATACAGAGTAAAGCTCCCTCTACACTGTCCCCATCAAACACTCCCAGGACAGGTACAGCACGGGGTTAGATACAGAGTAAAGCTCCCTCTACACCGTCCCCATCAAACACTCCCAGGACAGGTACAGCACGGGGTTAGATACAGAGTAAAGCTCCCTCTACACTGTCACCATCAAACACTCCCAGGACAGGTACAGCACAGGGTTAGCTACAGAGTAAAGCTCCATCTACACTGTCCCCATCAAACACTCCCAGGACAGGTACAGCACGGGGTTAGATACAGAGTAAAGCTCCCTCTACACTGTCCCCATCAAACACTCCCAGGACAGGTACAGCACGGGGTTAGATACAGAGTAAAGCTCCCTCTACACTGTCACCATCAAACACTCCCAGGACAGGTACAGCACAGGGTTAGCTACAGAGTAAAACTCCCTCTGCACCGTCCCCATCAAACACTCCCAGGACAGGTACAGCACGGGGTTAGATACGAGTAAAGCTCCCTCTACACCGTCCCCATCAAACACTCCCAGGGCAGGTACAGCAGGGGGTTAGATACAGAGTAAAGCTCCCTCTACACTGTTCCCATCAAACACTCCCAGGACAGGTACAGCACGGGGTTAGATACAGAGTAAAGCTCCTTCTACAATTTCCCCATCAAACATTCCCAGGACAGGTACAGCACGGGGTTAGATACAGAGTAAAGCTCCCTCTACACTGTCCCCATCAAACACTCCCAGGACAGGTACAGCACGGGGTTAGATACAGAGTAAAGCTCCCTCTACACTGTCCCCATCAAACACTCCCAGGACAGGTACAGCACGGGGTTAGATACAGAGTAAAGCTCCCTCTACACTGTCCCCATCAAACACTCCCAGGACAGGTACAGCACGGGGTTAGATACGAGTAAAGCTCCCTCTAAACCTCCCCATCAAACACTCCCAGGGCAGGTACAGCAGGGGGTTAGATACAGAGTAAAGCTCCCTCTACACTGTTCCCATCAAACACTCCCAGGACAGGTACAGCACGGGGTTAGATACAGAGTAAAGCTCCTTCTACAATTTCCCCATCAAACATTTCCAGGACAGGTACAGCACGGGGTTAGATACAGAGTAAAGCTCCCTCTACACCGTCCCCATCAAACACTCCCAGGACAGGTACAGCACGAGGTTAGATACAGAGTAAAGCTCCCTCTACACTGTCCCCATCAAACACTCCCAGGACAGGTACAGCACGGGGTTAGATACAGAGTAAAGCTCCCTCTACACTGTCCCCATCAAACACTCCCAGGACAGGTACAGCACGGGGTTAGATACAGAGTAAATCTCCCTCTACACTGTCCCCGTCAAACACTCCCAGGACAGGTACAGCACGGGGTTAGATACAGAGTAAAGCTCGCTCTACACCGTCCCCATCAAACACTCCAGGGGCTGGCACCCGGAGAGCGGTGAGCCTGTGGAATTCGTTACCACTGAAAGTAGTTGAGACCAAAACATTGTATGTTTTCAGGAAGGAGTTAGATATAGCTCTTGGGGCGAAAGGGTTCAAAGGGTATGGGGAGAAAGCGGGAGCAGGATATGGAGTTGGATGATCAGCCATGATCATGATGAATGGGGGAGGAGGCTCGAAGGGCAGAATGGCCTCCTCCCGCTCCTAGTTTCTATGTTTCTAGGACTGTTCGGCACTCTGTCTCGTGCCCTCCTGGGTTATTTTCGTCTCTGTTTGTTGTGAAACCTCTTCCTGTCTGAGTAACAGTGAAACTGCGGGTGATATCCAGCCACTCCTATTGGGATGGGATGTGATCTGAGTTTGAGTGCGAGGGCCGGGAGGGAGTGATAGACACGGTGACTCGAATCTGGAGGGTTCCTCCCCACCCCACCCTGTGGGAGGTCCCTGGAGCTGCTGTGTGAGGGACCATGAGCTCTGACCCTGGGCTAGACTGCTGCTGCCTTGGGCAGTGATCGAGGGAGTGAGGTAGTGAGAGAGGGAGGGAGGGATCTCAGAGACAGAGTCCATAAGACCATAAGACATAGGAGCAGAAATTAGGCCAATCGGCCCTTCCAGTTTGCTCCGCCATTCAATCGTGGCTGATAAGTTTCTCAACCCCCATTCTCCCGCCTTCTCCCCGTAACCTTGGATCCCCTCGCCAATCAAGAACCTATCTATCTCGGTCTTAAATACACTCAATGACCTGGCCTCCACAGCCTTCTGTGGCAATGAATTCCATAGATTCACCACTCTCTCTGGCTAAAGAAGTTTCTCCTCATCTCTGTTCTAAAAGGTCTTCCCTTGACTCTGAGGCTGTGCCCCTCGGGTCCTAGTCTCTCCTACTAATGGAAACATCTTCCCCACGTCCCACTCTATTCAGGCCTTTCAGTATTCTGTAAGTTTCAATCAGATCCCCCCCTCATCCTTCTAAACTCCATCGAGTATAGACCCAGAGTCCTCAAACCTTCCTCATATGTTAAGCCTTTCATTCCTGGGATCGTTCTCGTGAACCTCCTCTGGACCCTCTCCAGGGTCATGGGCTTTGTGTGGGGACAGGTCCCTCACTCTGACCCCTATCCTTACGCTCCGTCAGGAGGAGAGGGTCTCGAGTCTGGGTCACAGTCTCCCTGTGGGACACTAGGGATGAAATCTCGGGATGTGCTTAACCCCCCCCACCCCCACCACACACACCCCCACACACACTCCCACACACACACACGCAGACACACCCCCACACTCATCCCCAAACTCATCCCCACACACACCCACCACACACACCCACACACACCCCCACACACCCCCCCACACACACCCCCACACACACCCCCACACACACCCCCACACACACCCCCACACACCCACCCCCACACACACCCACACCCACACCCCCCCACACACACCCCCCACCACACACACACCCCCACACACACACCAACACACACACCAACACACACACCCACACACACCCACCACACACACCCACACACACCCCCACACACCCCCCCACACACACCCCCACACACACCCCCACACATACACCCACACACCCACCCCCACACACACCCACACCCCCCCTCACACACCCCCCACCACACACACACCCCCACACACACACCAACACACACACCAACACACACACCCACAAACACCCACACACCCCCACACACCCCCACACACACACACCCACACCCCCCCACACACCCCCCCACACGCACACCCACACCCACACACACCCACACACACCCCCACACACACACACGCAGACACACCCCCACACTCATCCCCAAACTCATCCCCACACACACCCACCACACACACCCACACACACCCCCACACACCCCCACACACCCCCCCACACACACCCCCACACACACCCCCACACACACCCCCACACACACCCACACCACACACCCACACACAGACCCACACACCCCCACACACACCCCCACACACACCCCCCACACACACCCCCACACAGACACCCACACACACACACACACACACACCCACACACACCCCCACACCCACACCCCCCCACACACACACCCACACACCCCCACACACACCCCCACACACACCCCCACACAGACACCCACACACACACACCCCCACACACACACACACCCCCACACCCACACACACCCCCACAAACCCCCCCCACACACACCCCCACACACACCCCCACACACACACACACCCCACACCCCCCACACACACCCCCACACACATACACACCTCACACCCCCCACACCCCCCACACACACCCACACGCACACACACACCCCACACCCCCCACAACCCTCACACACACACCCCCACACACACCCCCACACACACACCCACACACACCCCCACACAGACACACCCCACACCCCCCACACACACACCCACACACACCCCCACACACACACACCCCACACCCCCCACACACACCCCCACACACACTCCCACACACACACCCACACACACCCCTCACACACACCCACACACACCCTCACACACACCCACACACACCCCCCACACACACCCCCACACACACACCCACACACACCCTCACACACACCCACACACACCCCCCACACACACCCCCACACACACACCCACACACACCCTCTCACACACCCACACACATCCCCACACACACCCCCACACACACCCTCACACACACCCACACACACCTCCACACAAGCCCCCACACAAACCACAGCCTCCCTCTGTCACTCCACATCCCCCCCTTAATGTGGGCTAAACACTCTCTCCACTGACTGTGTCCTGAATAGGCGTTTCCGGGTACCTGAGGGGTAACTGGGCTGAGGGGGTAACCGGGGTGAGGGGCTGCCAGATAGTGAGGGGGGGGGTGGGAGGGGCTGCAATTCCCGAGTTCTGACGGCTTCCCTCGGGCTGCCTGGTCCATGGGGGAAGTCCCTCGGTCCTGTCAGTCACTCCCTCCCTCCCTCCCTCGCGTCACCGAGTGAGGGAAGCTGGTGTCCAGTGGGGAGAGAGGGTGACTCAATATGAAAGAGAGTGTGAGGGAGAAGCAGCCCAGTCTCTCCACCCCAGTTGGAGAAAGGGACTGAGAGACTAGCCTGACCTCTCCAACCAACATGAGGCTGATGTTTCCACTCACTCTCCTCATCCTACCCCTGGCAGGTAAGACTTTCTACTGGGGGGGGTTAGCGCACAGGGAAAGGCCGTCTGTCTCCCCTCACAGGCCCCGTCTGTCTCCCCTCACAGGCCCCGTCTGTCTCCCCTCACAGGCCCCGTCTGTCTCCCCTCACAGGCCCCGCCTGTCTCCCCTCACAGGCCCCGTCTGTCTCTCCTCACCGCTCTCAGCTACACCCCACCACCCCGTCCAGGCTGGGCTCACCCACCAGCTCAGCTCACCCAGAGCAGGAACCAGGGAGTTTAGTGCACTGGGGGGTAATTAAGGAATGTGGGAACGGGGGAGGGAGGCCATTCAGCCCCTCGAGGCTATCCCACACTGAATGAGCTAAGGGGTAGATCTGAGATGTAACTCCATGTACTGGCTTTGGCCCCGTCTCCTTTTCGACTCTGCTTAGCACCAACCTTCTCGATCGCAGTGTTCAGATCCACAAAGCGATTTGCCAAAGACAGATCCACTTTCCCTCCCTCTCTGTGTCTGGAGCCTTAATGAATTTCCAAGTCGGGATGGTGAGGGGCTCGGAGGGGAACTTCCAGGTGGTGGTGTTCCCCATGTGTCTGCTGCCCTTGTCCTTCTAGATGGTAGAGGTCGTGGGTTTGGAAGGTGCTGTCGAAGGAGCCCTCGGTGAGTTGCTGCAGTGCATCTTGTAGATGGTACACACGCTGCTGCTACTGTGCGTCGGTGGGTGGAGGGAGTGAATGTTGGTGGATGGGGTGCCGATCGAGCGGGGGCAGCTTCGTCCTGGACAGTGTCGAGCTTCTCGAGTGTTGTGGGAGCTGCAACTCATCCAGGCAAAGTGGGGAGTGTCCCATCACACTCCTGACTTGTGCCTTGTAGATGGTGGACAGGCTTTGGGGGAGTCAGGAGGTGAGTTACTCTCCGCAGGATTCCCAGCCTCTGACCTGCTCTTGTAGCCACAGTATTTATATGGCTGGGTCCCCAGTTCAGTTTCTGGTCAATGGTAACCCCCAGGATGTTGATAGTGGGGGATTCAGCGATGGTGATGCCATTGAACGTCAAGGGGGCGATGGTTAGATTCTCTCTGTGGTGTTGGGATTTATACTCCTGTTCCTCCCCACCCCCTAGACCATTAGCCTGGGCTCGGAGTTTCTAATCCACCCACACCCCCCCCACCCCCGGCTACACACCACCCCCCCACCGATCATCCCTGCAGAAATGGAATCAGTAAATGAAACCGAGGAAAGCGAGAGCAGGAAGCGGTGAGGTCACTCTCCTGACCACAGGAGTACGCGATGGTTCTGGGGGTTGGGGAGAAGCTGTGGTTAAGGGTGAGAGGAGCTGCTTCTGATTGAAGATACCTGCCAAGCGATTCTCCCGGTGTGGGTGTGCCCGGACAGTGGGGGGGGCAGTGGGGAAGATGCTGGGGTGCCCCCTGCGCGGTGAGAGGGGGCAGACGCTGTCAGGGAGACCGAGATCCAAGCTGATGGCCCTGGGGAAATCTCAGCCAGCCCAAGGCAGGGTCCCCTGGGTCACTCCCGCTGAAGGTTCCCCTCGGACTCGACACCTTGTCTGTGTTTCTCTCTCTCTCTGCAGACCCTGCTGAGTCTTTCCCAGCGCTCTCAGTTATTATTCCAGATCCCCAGGCTGGGCAGTGTTTGGGATTTGGTCGTCTCTGGGATCATACGGACATTCCCACAGGAATCTCGGGGCGAGCGATTGCTGGGGATTTTAATATTTATTTGTTCACGAGATGTGGGCGTCGCTGGGCCGGGCCCAGCATTTATGGCCCATCCCTAATTGCCCCTTGTGAAGGTGGTGGGTGAGCTGCCTTCTTGAACCGCTGCAGTCCCCTGTGGTGTAGGTACACCCACAGCGCTGTTAGGGAAGGAGTTCCAGGATTTTGTCCCCTGTGGTGTAGGTACACCCGCAGCGCTGTTAGGGAGGGAGTTCCAGGATTTTGTCCCTGTGGTGTAGGTACACCCACGGCGCTGTTAGGGAGGGAGTTCCAGGATTTTGTCCGTGGTGTAGGTACACCCACAGCGCTGTTAGGGAGGGAGTTCCAGGATTTTGTCCCTGTGGTGTAGGTACACCCACAGTGCTGTTAGGGAGGGAGTTCCAGGATTTTGTCCCCGTGTGGTGTAGGTACACCCATGACGCTGTTAGGGAGGGAGTTCCAGGATTTTGTCCCTGTGGTGTAGGTACACCCACAGTGCTGTTAGGGAGGGAGTTCCAGGATTTGGAGCCAGCGACAGTGAAGGAACGGCCGATATATTTCCAAGTCGGGATGGTGAAGGGCTCGGAGGGGAACTTCCAGGTGGTGGGTGTTCCCCATGTGTCTGCTGCCCTTGTCCTTCTAGATGGTAGCGGTCGTGGGTTTGGAAGATGCTGTCGAAGGAGCCTTGGTGAGTTGCTGCAGTGCATCTTGTAGATGGTACACACACTGCTGCTACTGTGCGTTGGTGGTGGAGGGAGTGAATGTTTGTGGATGGGGTGCCGATCAAGCGGGGGCTGCTTTGTCCTGGACGGTGTCGAGCTTCTCGAGTGTTGTGGGAGCCGCGCTCATCCAGGCAAAGTGGGGAGTATCCCATCACACTCCTGACTTGTGCCTTGTAGATGGTGGACAGGCTTTGGGGGGAGTCAGGAGGTGAGTGACTCTCCACAGGATTCCCAGCCTCTGACCTGCTCTTCTGGCCACAGTATTTATATGGCTGGGTCCAGTTCAGTTTCTGGTTAGTGGTAACCTCCCCCACATATTGAAAAGAGTTGGAGAAGGAAAAGGGGAGATGGAGAAGCTTTACTTATTTGGAATAGCATAATGGATAAAGAGGAAAGGAACGCAGCTCTTAGATTGACCAATATATGCAGAGAAATCCGGGGACTGAGGGAAAACCATCGAATAATCATCAGGGGGATTTGAACTCCTGTAAAATTCGTTAGACTGAAGAGGGGCTAAAGGGGATAGTGGAATGGAGACCCCACTGTGTCTACAGAAGTCTTGTCTAACCCAATATGTGAAAATCCCCAACAAGGGGACACGAGGGATAGGAGCAAGAGCAGTCCATTTGGCCCCTCGAGTATGCTGCACCATCCGATGATCTGACTGTAGCCTCAACTCCCCCTTCCTGTCTGCCACACCCTCCCCTCCCTCCGCACAACTCCCCCTAACCCTCCACTCCCTCGTCGATGGAGAATCTGTCCAACTCAGGCCTCGAGTGTATTCAGTGTCCCGGCCTCCCCCCCAGACTCGCTCTCCGGGAGAGAGAGTTCCACAGACTGACCACCCTCCGAGAGAGGGAATTCCTCCTCGTCTCCGTCTTCAATGGGAGTGTCCTTATTCTCAAACTGTGTCACCCCCTCCCCCTCGTTCTAGATCCTCCCCTCGAGGGGGGAGAAACATCCTCCCAGCCTCCACCCTGTCGAGCACCCCCTCAGGATCACATACATTTCAACAAGACCCCCCTCTCATTCTTCTAAACTCCAACGGATGCAGGCCCAACCTGCTCGATCTCTCCTGATATGACAACCCCTTCATCCCAGGAATCAGCCCAGTGAACCTTCACTGCGCTGTTTCTAATGCAAGTACATCCTCTCTTAAGTAAGCCGACGTGAACTTGAGCGTTGCTGAATAAGAGACATCCTGTCAAAGCTTTTTGCTTTGCACTTATCAGACAGGTCATGGCAAATGCCAACAGTAATGGGAACAACATCCAATTGAAGGTTATCAGCTGGGCTCACTTACACATGCTAGAAGCCACATATATTCACACCCAGAGCCCTGTCCTTGGCAGACAGGAGGAACATGTCCACACATTGCGCCTTTTTCAACGGAACAAAACTCTGGTGGGACAGCCATTCCCTGGTTCACTCCTCATGGCGTAGACTTGACCAGTCAGAGTCGGCCTGGGTGTTTTTAAATTTGAACAGAAGCTTGGCTGTTCACTCTGCCCTGCTGCTCAGTTCTCCGTGGCAACGCCTCTGCCCATCTCCAGTCCCACTTGCCCCCCCACTCGGCATTCTCTTCCCATGCGGTATAAATTGTTGTTCCCTGTACTGTCGCTATCTCTGGCCCACTTAAAAAAACGTTTCGCTTTCTTTCAGCCCTGACCCGAGCTCTGTGGGAACAAACAGCCCAAAGCGACTCCTCCGGGGTGCGGCTACACCACAGGGACTGCAGTGGGCGGCTCACCACCACCTTCTCAAGGGGCACTTAAGGGGGCATGTTGGCCTAGCCAGCGACGCCCACATCCTGTCAAAGGGAGAAGGGAGAGTTGCTTGCAGTAATTCCAGGCGTGGTCTAACTGGGGGTGTCGTAACACTGAAGTGGGAATTCTCCAACCCTCATAGACCCATCCTTGAGACATCAGGTGCTTTTAGATTACGTACTGTACCTGTCCATTTAGAAAGTTCCCTGGTCTGTGCGCTTTTGGTCCGAAGTGGGTCACTCGTTTTGTCCGCACGGTGAGCCATTTGCCACAGTTTTGGTCATTCCCTTCATCCAACCACGCCTCTTCTGAACGTTTTACACTTCCATCCGATGCTGCCTCCCTTCCTATCTCGCCGTCAGCAGTAAATTGCGGAGGGCCCCCTCCCCCCAAACCCACCCAACGCGGGGCATCGCCGGTCACATCCTGCCCACTCTCGCTACCCTCTGACCCCCCCTGCCCCTCGGCCAGTTCCCTCGCCAGCCCAATCCTCTCGCTTCAACTCCACCGGCTTCACTTCAGCGCACAGCCTCTCATGGGGAACCTTATCAAATGCTGTCTGGAAACCCGTACCAACGGCAGCCACGGCCGCTCCCCTCGCCGACGCTTCAGCTTCCCGCCAGTGAGCGCTTTGATATTTAAAATATCATTTATTATTTAAAATCCCAGTGGGTTGGGGGAGGGGGACTTTAAACAACTGTCATAACCTCTATTTTCAAGCGGTTATGTTTTGAGTTTACAGCTCTGAATTCAGGAATAAGACCACCAGTTCTCGAGCGGTTTTTATATCAACTTACAGGAGACGTTATTTATTAATTTATACAGGTTATTCATATACACATGGTTACAAGTTACTGCTCCCACAACTCTTAAATAATTCCCGAACTAATCTTCACTAAGGCAACAACAACCCATAGACTGTAAGCAGAGACCAGGCAAAGCGTTTTCATTACAAATTCAAAATGAGGGGTTCCTTTCACTTTGGTTCCTTTGTAGACACAGTGATAGGCTTCTTACCTTCCCTCAGCCCTGCGCCCACGCAACTGCTGCCTGTTATATCCAGCACGTCCCATCCAATGTAAATTCTCATTGTATCACCAGCCCCTTTGAACCCCACCTCCCCTACCACTAAAACCCCTTTCATAGTTACCACTTTTAATAGTGATAGGAACATTGCTTGGTCTCTGCTAGCTAGGTGTTAGATTTCACTCCCCATCTTGAATGTCGTATTCAACAATATGCAAACGTACTCTGCCTCTCTTCCAACTCAAAACTAGTTCACACCCAAACACCCAGACTTTGCTGGACTTTAACCCAGTTAAGACACACCCACAGACTAAACCTCTATATTTAAAAAAAGATCATTTCCAATAACGTTATGAACATTCAGGGCTTCGTGACAAAGGCCAAGAACATTCCAGAAGAATTTGTGTTTGTTTTTTTAAATTCGCGGTGTCCGAAAGGGTTAACGGGTGGGGGTCTGGGTCGCTGCTGTTCCCGGAGAAAGAGAACATTTTACAGGAAAAGGTAATTAAGCAGTTTTAAAGGAGCCAGAAACCTCTTGACCTCAGGCGGAATGTTTACAATGGGGTCACTTGGTGCTTTTATGGCTTCAGAGAAAACCGTGCTGTGAAAGCTGGTTTCAAATAGCCGGTTTCGCATTTTCTTTGAGGGTGGGGGTGGGGGGGAGGAGGGGAGGGTTGTTGAGGAGGAGGTGGGGAAAGAAAAAGGATCAGCTGCTCGTGAGTAGACCACAACCCTATGCGGTCCAGAGCCAGCCCAAAGCCGGGAGTGCATAGAAGCTGCTTCTGAGCCACTCCACGTCCCGCAATTGAGTGCCTGCAAGTTCTCCTCGAGTCCGCCTGAAAAGCGGCGCAAGAGCCATCGGTTGTTCCACAGGTCGGCACCGAGAGACCCACCGTATAGAGACCGGACACCATTTCAAGGACTCCACCCTCTACCCCTTTCCCCTTGAACCCCTGACTTTTAACCTCCTGGCAGTGCCGGGAGTTAGAATATTTGGAAAGGGTGATTGTTACGCTTTCCCGTTTCGCACTGTACGTTAATAAGCTTTACCTTTTCCACTGGGCAGGGCTGGTTTAACATTAAACCACCCGTTTTGTTGCTTGTTGAAGGAACCTGGGCATTGGGCAGTCAGTAGGTAAAGGGTATCGGAATAGCTGGTGGGGAAAGGTGGTGTAAGGGTTTGTTGTGGCACATGTGGTAGAGGGACTAGAGACAGGCAGTGCCCTCCCCCCCATCTCAGTCGGAATATTACATTGTCAAAAGCTTCAGGCTGGTTGGTCAGGCACGGCGCACTCTCTGTATAACTCCCAGCTGGCTTTCTCCGATCACCTGGAGCTTTTCAGGATGCTCACTTACCCTACCCCCTAACCCCAGGCTCGAGGAATTTCCTGACAGGTGTTGGGGGCGAACTTTCCCCTCCCCCTCAGCTTCCTTACGTAGGGAAGTGAGGTGCACGATTTCCCGATTGAAGAGGACAAAGCCTACAAAAGGCAGGAATACGGAGCTCGTTCAGGAGCCAGGCGCAATTCTATTGGCTGGCGAAAGAGGCTTGAGGGGCTGAATGGTCTCCTCCTGTTCTTATGCCCATGTAAGGTGTCCGTGCCTGGGTTTCAGCTCCGCACCTCCTGCTAATGGTTTGTTCATTAGATTGTTAGGCTGCAAGGGTGAAGGGCCTTGTTTAATTAAGTACTTAGACCATGTATAAATAGGGGATAGCTGGGGCACTGTCGGGTGAGAGCAGAGCAATGAAACCCAACAAACTGAATAAATTCTCTCCATGAAGAAACATTCTGTATACTGGTTTATACTTCACCAATTAGCTGGGCTCCCATTGAAACCCATCTCCCTGTTTATTGTCTCTCCCCCATCCCCCTGTCCTCCAGCTCCTTTCTCCTTTATCCATCTTCCCCTTCAGCACATGAATACTATTCACCTCACCAACTCGCTGTGGTGGCGAGCTCCATATTCTCCCCATTTTCTGGGTAAAGACACTTCTACTGAATTCCTCGTGCACTGACATGTGGCAAATAACATTCACGCCACACACACAAGTGCCAGGCAATGACCATCTCCAACAAGAGAGAATCCAACCATCGCCCCTTAACATTCAACACCATTACCATTGCTGAATCCCACACTATCATCAACCTGGGGGTTACCATTGACCAGAAGCTGAACTGGACCCAGCCATATAAATACTGTGGCTGCAAGAGCAGGTCAGAGGCTGGGAATCCTGCGGAGAGTAACTCACCTCCTGACTCCCCAAAGCCTGTCCACCATCTACAAGATCAGGAGTGTGATGGGACACTCCCCACTCGCCTGGATGAGTGCAGCTCCCACAACACTCGAGAAGGCACATGCTCTGAAGTCAGAAGAACAATTCCACTGTCACTCTTGGAAATGTTCAATATTATTTAAAACATTTATTAACAAAATGTTACGGTTAAACAAGTAAATTTATTCTTATTACATTTTCCAAAAGTTTTCTACCGAGCTAGACTCACAAATAAACACCCTTTTCCGGCAACAGTCCCAATAGATTCTTAATCCATAAAACATCCAGTAATATTTCTGCAAGGCACCCACTAATGCTTTTTGGGAGGCGTTTCACCAGCGCCTCTCCCCCTCCCACTCGCCAATGGAAATCCAATGCCTGTAACCAAAGCCTCGCTTTCGGGACACTTTTTTGGGGCAGTGAGAAGCTGCTTTTTCACAGGATCGTGTTTGTGCCGCACCCTCTTCAAGGTCACATGGCCACACCCTCATCGAGATTTCAATCCTTTCCTTAAATACGTTTTCTCCTCTTTTATCTTTCAACCCATTGTCGTCACCCCAACTTGAAACTCAAACCCTTCCAAATATAAGATCGTTCATGTTTCTATCTTGTCTTTGCTTTTGGGTCAATAACAATATGATATCCCAACTATTAGTTTACGTATGACCCGCTGCAAGGTGTAAACGTTTTCCTTTCCCCCTTCTAATTCCCCTTTGCTATTCAAATAGCCTCTCAACTTATCTACAAATGCAAATGATAGCTCTACCCTATTTACTCGCACCCTATCTTAGCTTGTCCATTTCCACTTCAACTTGTCTGCTTTTACAGCTAGACCCTTTGATCATTTAAAATGATGCAGGCTAACTGTCTTCAGTCTAATTACATTACTCACACACACACACATTCACAAGTTAGACACACACACACACACACACACACTCAATACTACACACACATACACACACACATTCACAAGTTAGACACACACACACACACACTGAATACTACACACACACATTCACATTCACAAGTTAGACACACACACACTGAATACTACACACACACACACATTCACAAGTTAGACACACATACACACTCAATACTACACACACATACACACACACACATTCACAAGTTAGACACACACACACTCAATACTACACACACATACACACACACACATTCACAAGTTAGACACACATACACACTCAATACTATATACACACACACACACAGTCACAAGTTAGACACACACACACATTCACAAGTTAGACACACATACACACACTCAATACTATATACACACACACACAGTCACAAGTTAGACACACACACACACACACTGAGTACTACACACACATACACACACACACACATTCACAAGTTAGACACACATACACACATTCAATACTATATACACACACACACAGTCACAAGTTAGACACACACACACATTCACAAGTTAGACACACACACACGCACTCAATACTATACACACACATACACACACACGCGCCTACAAGCTATACACACAGACACGCACATACACAGGTACACACACACAAACACAAGTTATACACATACACACACACACATACACGCATTCAAAACTATACACACACATACACGCACTCAAAACTATACACACATACACACGCACACACATTCACAAGCTAGACACACATACACACACTCAATACTATCCACACAGACACACACACGCACATACACAGGCACACACACACAAGTTATAAACATACACACACACATACACGCACTCAAAACTATACACACACACACACACACACTCACAAGGTACACACACACACACACAGTCATGAGGCTATTAATGTATATAATATTATTGGAAGGTATTTTTCTTTTAAATAGAGGTTTAGTCTGCACGTGTGTCTTAATTGGATTAAATCCCAGCTCGTCTGGGTGCTTTGATGGGATCTAGTTTTGTTATCTAAGAGAAATAGCGTGCATTTGCATTTGTTGAATAGTGCAATCAAGAAGTGGGGTGAAAGCGGACACCTAGCTAGCAGATAACAAGGCATATGTTTATATTACCAATAGAATTGGTGGTATGAAAGTGGTTTTATTGTGAGGAGAGGCTGGTGATGCAATGCGAATTCACATTCGATGGGTGGTGGTAGGTGTGACTTCAGTCGTTTTTGGGTGTGCAGGGCAGAGGCAACGTGAGGTCAAAAGGCAGCTTTCAGCCCCCAACTGGTTCCACAGGAACCAAAGTGAACAGAACCTCGTTTTGTATTCGTCAGGTGAAAATGCTTTGCCCGGTGTCTGGTTAAGTCTGTGGGTCGCTGTTGCCTTAATGCAGATTAGTTCGGGAATTTGTTAAAAGTGATGATCGTAGTAATTTACAGCCATGTGGATATATATTTTAAATTGTGTAAATTAATAAAATGTTTCATTTAGTTTAATGTAAAACCTCTCGAGAACTGGGGGTCTGATTCCTGAATTTAGAGTCACATCTCAAACATAAAACTTAAAAATTATGACAGTTGTTTCAAGTTTCCCTCTGGAATTTTTAAATAATAACTCCACTTGACCAACTGCATCGGTCAGAACACACGCGCAGACACGCTACACACACACACACACTACATGCACATACACACACATAAACACTACACACATGCACACACAGACAAGCTACACGCACACACACACACACACTCTACATGCATACACACACACACGCTAGACACACACACTACATGCACATACACACTACACACACGCACACACAGACAAGCTACACGCACACACACACACTCTACATGCATACATACACACACACTAGACACACACACTACATGCACATACACACACACACGCGCACACACACACAGACAAGCTGCACACACACACATGCTACACGCACACACACACATACATACACACACACACAGACAAGCTACACGCACACACGCACATCCACACACACACACACACACACACACACAGAAAAGCTACACGCACACACGCACATCCACACACACATACACACACACAGACAAGCTACACACATATAAGCTGCACACACACACGCTACACGCACATACGCACATACACACACACAGGCAAGCTACACACACACACCCACACATGTATACACACACACACACACACACATGCTACACACAGTCCCTGCAGTTTCCCACAGTAATATTAGGACAGGGGATGTTCTCTTTACAGTGGACATTGTCTTTGTCTCCCCTACGTGTCCTGTGTTTGCCTCAGTTTGAGGATTCCTGAATTGTGTCTCTCTCTCTCCCTCTCTCCCTCTCCCTCTCCCTCTCTCTCCCTCTCCCTCTCTCTCTCTCTCTCTCTATTCCCAGGCCTCCGTGCTGCTGGTGGAAACTTCCGATTCTCCTCCACGACAATGAACGCCCTGGAGGGTGAGTCCGTTACGATGGAATGCAGATACTCTCGCAAGACCGATGATCGCTATTTGATCTGGGGTTATGTTCCCCCACGCAGTGGTGCTATCGAAGGGCTGGTCTACTGGAGCCCTGGATCCCAGACCCCCACATTCGTGTCTGGGAAGGCTGACCATTATGAGGCTGTTAAGGACTTTGCTCGGAGGCGAATGACGCTACGGATTGTCAATGCTACAAAGCAAGATTCCAGTCGATATTTCTGCCAACTTACAGACAAACAGGTAACAGACAACAGGACGGACTTCTGCGGCTGTGGATCAACACTGAACGTGCAGGCTGGTAAGGGAATTTGTCTGTATCCAGGTTCTTCCCATTGAAGGGAGGCAAGGGGGGACACTGAGGTCAGTGAGTGACCTCTCAACTCAGGGACAGGGTCACTGAGGTCAGCGATTGACCTCTCAACTCAGGGTCAGGGTCACTGAGGTCAGTGAGTGACCTCTCATCTCAGGGTCAGTGTCACTGAGGTCATTCAATGACCTCTCAACTCAGGGACAGGGTCACTGAGGTCAGCGATTGACCTCTCCACTCAGGGACAGGGTCACTGAGGTCGGCAATTGATCTCTCAACTCAGGGACAGGGTCACTGAGGTCAGCAATTGACCTCTCAACTCAGGGCCAGGGTCACTGAGGTCAGTGATTGACCTCTCAACTCAGGGTCAGGGTCACTGAGGTCAGTGATTGACCTCTCAACTCAGGGTCAGGTTCACTGATGTCATTGAGTGACCTCTCAACTCAGGGCCAGGGTTACTGAGATAAGCTGAACTCTCTAGGGTCAGACCGAGGTCAATGAGTGACCTCTCTATTCAGGGTCAGACTGATGTCAGTGAGTGACCTCTCAATTCAGGGTCAAGCTGAGATCATTGACCTCTCTATTCAGTGTCAGACTGAGGTCAGTGACCTCTCTATTCAGGGTCAGACTGAGGTCATTGACCTCTCTATTCAGGGTCAAACTGAGGTCATTGGCCTGTTGATTCAGGGCTACTGAGGTCATTGACCTCTTGATTCAGGGTCACTGAGATCAGTGAGCGACTTCTCAATTCAGGGTCAGACAGAGGTCAGTGACCACTCGATTCTGGGTCAGACTGAGGTCATTGACCTCTCGATTCAGGGTCAGACTGAGGTCAGTGAACACTCGATTCAGGGTCAGACTGAGGTCAGTGACCTCTCGATTCAGGGTCAGACTGAGGTCAGTGAACACTCGATTCTGGGTCAGATTGAGGTCAGTGAACACTCGATTCAGGGTCAGATTGAGGTCAGTGACCTCTCGATTCAGGGTCAGACTGAGGACAGTGAACACTCGATTCAGGGTCAGACTGAGGTCAGTAAGTGAACTCTCGATTCAGGGTCAGACTGAGGTCAGTAAGTGAACTCTCGATTCAGGGTCAGACTGAGGTCAGTGACCTCTCGATTCAGGGTCAGTCTGAGGTCAGTGACCTCTCGATTCAGGGTCAGACTGAAGTCAGTGACCACTCGATTCAGGGTCAGATTGAGGTCAGTGACCTCTCGATTCAGGGTCAGACTGAGGTCAGTGACCTCTCGGGGCTCCGGGTCACCCACAGGCTGTCCCTTTGACCTCTCGATTCTGTTTGCAGTGCCTCCGTCCTCTCCTCCCTCGGTCCACCTTCAATACCCTCCCCCGGGGGAGATCTCGGCCGATGCTCCCACCAGCCTGCTGTGCCTGGTCACTGGATTCTACCCTCCCCCCGTCCAGATCTCCTGGCATCTGGACGGCAGCAAAGTGCTGTCAGGAATCAGAGAGTGGCCTCTGTCCAGGGACCCCCAGGACCGATACACCACCGTCAGCCAACTGAAGATCAGGAGCCAGGATTGGGTGAACGCAGAGAGCTACCAATGTGTCGTTTCCCATCCAAAACTGAAGCAGCCAATCATGAAGGAGATCAGGACAAGCGGTGAGTGTCTGGATTACAACTGAGGGGACGGGAGAGGGTGGTCTCGGGGCATGTGACTGACTATATTGTGGAGCAGGATGTGGGGCATTGGGAATTGGGGTAGGGGGGGCATTTAGAGGATGCAACGTGGGCGAGGGAGGAACTTGGGGAGGGGCGATGAGCGAGTGTGGGTTTGGGAGGGGGGGATATCGAGGAAGAGGGCATTTCGGAATAGCGGGGACTGTTTTACTGGCAGTTATTTTGGGGGAATGAGGGTTTCTGGGGATGGGGGATTTGGGAGAATGGGATTTGAGAGAATGAGAGTGGGATTTTCGGGAATGTTGAGATGGTGTGATGAATGATGTATCATTTTAAGTTGAATTTATATATTTATATGTGTGTGTGAGAAGAAAGGTGCAAAGGGTTTTGGTTCCATTTAGGTTTTGTTAATGAACCTTGGTGCCTGGGAGTCTGGATAGACTTCACCGAATTACAGAATCTTTACAGTTCATAAGGAGGCCATTCATCCCATCCAGCTTGCATTGGCTGACTGTAAGATCATCCCACCTAGTCCCACTCCCCTGCCTTACCCCCTGTAACCTTGCACATTCCCTCTTTGCAGGTAGCAATCCAATTCTCTTTTGAATACCCTCGATCGACCCTGCCTCCACCACCCTTACAGAAAGTTCATTCCAGACTCCAGCCACCCTCTGGGTGAAAAAACATTTCCCTCACATCACATTTACCCCTTTAGCCCATTATTTTGAATCTGGGCCCCTCTGGTTCCTGATGTTCACTTGAATGGGAAACAGTTTCTCACTATTTACCCTGTCCATACCCCTCAGGATCTTGAATACCCCATCAAAACTCCTCTCAGCCTTCTTTCCTCCAAGGAAAACAGTCCCAACCTCTCCAATGTCTCCTCACAGCCACATTCTTCATCCCGGGAATCATTCTTGTGAATCTCCTCTGAACCCTCTCCAAAACCTTCACATCCTTCCTCAAGTATGGCGCCCAGAACTGGACGCAGTTCCACTCCAGATGAGGCCTAACTAGTGTTTTATACAAGTTTAACATGACCTCCTTACTCTTGTACTCAATGCCCCTATTAATAAAGCCTAAGATACTAGATGCTTTATTCACTGCTCTCCCCTGCCATTTCCATGACCTATATACATTATACACCGAGGTCTCTCAGTTCCTGAACCTCCTTTAGAGTCTCTCTTTTTATTTTATCCATATCCCCATATTCTTCCTGCCAAATCGAATCACCTCACACTTCTCTACACTAAACTTCACCTGCCACTTGTCTGCCCAATCCACCAACATGTCTACGTCCTTTTGAAGTTCAGGACTTATCCCCGTCACAGTTGACAACGTTTTCAATCTTTGTATCATCTGCAAATTTGGAAATCATGCCCTGCACACCACAGTCTAGGTTATTAATATATATCAGGAAGAGCAAAGGTCCCAACACTGACCCCTGGGGAACTCCACGACAAACCTCCCTACAGCCTGGGAAACAACCATTTATCACTAGTCTCTGTTTCCTGTCACTCAGCCAATTTCTTATTAAGATTCTTAGCTTTAGTGACTGGAAGCCAGTGTTTTGTGGCGTACCACAGGGATTGGTCCCCTATTATTTGTCATTTATTTAAACGGCATAGATGTCTATGTGGGGGGTAGGATTAGTAAGTTTGCGGGTGACACAAAGATTGGCCGGGTGGTTAACAGTGAGGTTGAGTGTCTTGGGCTACAGGAAGATATAGACGCGATGGTCAAATGGGCAGATAAGTGGCTGATGGAATTTAACCCTGAAAAGTGTGAGGTGATACACTTTGGAAGGAGTAATTTGACAAGGAAGTATTCAATGAACGGCATGGCACTAGGAAGTTCTGAGGAACAAAGGGACCTTGGTGTGTGTGTCCATAGATCTCTGAAGGCGGAGGGGGCATGTTAGTGGGGGTGGTGAAAAAGGCATAGGGGACACTTACCTTTATCAATCGAGGCATAGATTACATAAGTAGGGAGGTGATGTTGGAGGAGTTGTATGGACCCTTGGTGAGGCCACAGCTGGAGTACTGTGTGCAGCTCTGGTCGCCACATTATAGGAAGGATGTGATGGCACTGGAGGGGGTGCAGAGGAGATTCACCAGGATGTTGCCTGGGATGAAACATTTAAGTTATGAAGAGAGGGTGGATAGACTTGGGTTGTTTTCGTTGGAGCAGAGAAGACTGAGGGGCAACCTGATCGAGGTGTAGAAGATTATGAGGGGCATGGACAGGGTGGATAGGGAGCAGCTGTTCCCCTTAGTTGAAGGGTCAGTCATGAGGGGGACATAAGTTCAAGGTGAGGGGGCAGGAGGTTTATGGGGGGGGACGTGAGGAAAAGCTTTTTTACCCAGAGGGTGTTGAGGGTCTGGAATGCGCTGCCTGGGAGGGTGGTGGAGGCGGGTTAGCCTCACATCCTTTAAAAAGTACCTGGATGAGCA
Source organism: Cetorhinus maximus (assembly GCF_964194155.1). Classification (NCBI taxonomy): domain Eukaryota; kingdom Metazoa; phylum Chordata; class Chondrichthyes; order Lamniformes; family Cetorhinidae; genus Cetorhinus; species Cetorhinus maximus. The sequence goes on along the minus strand of NW_027597522.1, from coordinate 48,378 downwards.
CTTGGCAGCTTATAACATTCAAGGCTATGGGCCAGGTGCTGGTCAATGGGATTAGGGAGGTAGGTCAGGTGTTTCTCACGGTGTCGGCGCAGACTCGATGGACTGAAGAGCCTCTTCTACACTGTGAATCTGTGATTCTGTGAAGTGCCAACTTTCCCTTTTATTCCATGGGCTAGAATTTTGCTCACAAGTCTGTTGTGTGGAACTGCATCAAAAACCTTTTGAAAATCCATATACACCACATCAACAGCGTTTCCCTTATCAACCTTCTCTGTTACCTCCTCAAAAAACTCCAGCAAGTTAGTTAAACATGATGTCCCCTCAATGAATGGATTTCCTTAATTATCCCGCACTTGTCTAAGTGACTGTTGATTTTATCCCGTGCTATAGTTTCCAGAAGTTTCCCTGCCCCTGAGGTCAAACTGACTGGCCTATAGTTGGCGGCTTTAACCCTGCACTCCTTTTTGAACAAGGGTGTAACATTCACAATTCTCCAGTCCTCTGGCACCTCCCCTGTGTCTAAGGAAGACTGGAAGATGATCACTAGCGCCTCTGCAATTCCCACTCTCACCTCCCTCAGTGCCCTTGGATGCATCTCATCTGGTCCTGGTCCCTTATCAGCTTTAAGTAATGATAAACTTTCTAACACCTCCTCCTTCTTCATTGTAAATTCCTCGGGTGTACTAGTTACCTCCTCTATCACCTCGGCCTGGGTCGCATCTTCTTCCTTGGTAAAGACAGATGCAAAGTACTCGTTTAATACCTCCGCTAATTCTCCTGCCTCCATGTGCAAGGCTCCTCATTTATCCCTAATCGGCCCAATTCTCTCTTTTCCCTCCCTTTTATTATTTACATGCTTATGGAAGACCTTGGGACTCCCTTTACTGTTCACTGCCAGCCTCTTTTCATGCCCTCTCCTTGCTTCTCTAACTAGTTTCTTCACTTCCCCTCTGGTCCTTGTGTATTCAGCCTGATTCTCCATTGTATTTTCTACCTGACACCTGTCATACGTGCACAACTTCCTTTTCATCTTTACCTCTCTCTCTCTCTCTCTCGTCATCCAGGGCGCTCTGGATTGATTTGTCCTACCTTTCCCCTTCAAGGGACTATACCTTGACATTTCCTGCAATTCTGTCTCTTTGAAGGTGGCCCATTATTCAGCCACCCCATCTTTTCTGCCAACATTTGATTCCAACTCACTCGACTCAGACGCATTCTCATCCCATCGAAGTTGGCTTTCCCCCAGTTAATGACCCCTGCTATGGATTGTTCTCTGTCCTTTGCCATGATTAACCTAAACCTTATTATACAATGGTCACTATTCCCTAGAGGCTCCCCCACTGATATTTGATCCACTTGGGCCAACTCATGGCCCAGAACCAGGCCCAACAGTTCCTGTCCTCTCATTGGACCAGAAACATACTGCTGCAGAAAATTATCTTCAACACATTCCAGGAACTCTCGCCCATCTCGTTCCTTTGCACTGTTCCTATCCCAGTCTATATTTGGATAATTGAAGTCCCCCATTATGGTTACTCCAAAATTCTTATATCTCTCCGTAAATTCTTTGCAAATTTGTTTCTCTACATCCCTTCCACTAGTTGGTGGTCTATATACTACACCGATCAATGTTATTACACCTTTCCCATACCTTAACTCTAGCCAGATAGATTCTGCCCTTGAGCCCTCTGGAACATCCTCTCCCTCCAGTACTGTAATGCCATCTTTAACCAATACTGCCACTCCCCTTACCCTCCTTTTCACCCTTCCCTGTCTCTCCTAAACACCTTGTACCCGGGAATATTTACCACCCAGTCCTGCCCTTCTTTGAGTCAGGTCTCTGTGAGAGCAATATCGTCATTATTCCATTTGTCAATCTGTGCCTTCAGTTCACCAATCTCATGAACCACACTGCGTGCATTCACACACATGCGCATCAATCCTGATTTACTCTCTTTTAACCTTCCCCTTGCTCTGAGCCTATCTAATAGCCGACTGTAATTCTATCCAACTCTCCAAGTGTTCTATCCACCCTTGGTGCAACTCTCTGATACCTGCTCCCTCACTAGTTAATACTTCACACCTTCCCACTGCCAGTTCCTCTCCTCTCTCCCTCTGAATTTCCCCTCTGGCTCCCAAGCCCCCCGACAATCTAGTTTGAACCCTTCCCAACAGCTGGAGCAAACCTCCCCAGGAGGACACCAGTCCCAGTCCTGTTAAGGTGTGACCCCTTCTCCTTGTACAGGTCCCACCCGCCCCCGAACCGATCGCAATGCCTCAGAAATCTAAAGCCCCATCACCTCCTCCCCTTCCCCAGCCCCGTGTCGAACCCTTTAACCTTCCTACTCATGCCCTCACTAGCGCGTGGCACTGGGAGTAATGCGGAGATTACTGCCATTGTGAGAAAGGTTTTAGCTCCTTTGCGTTTGTTTGCACATGTCCACGTTTCATGAGGCCTTATAACCCCTGGGTTAAAATCAGATGGAAGTTCAGTGATTTTGGAAACAGAGCACAGAGTTGAAAAGGGTCACTGCTGCCTAGTGACAGTGATGGAGAGACGCAGAGACAGGAAAAGGCCATCCCCAACGGACCCCCTGTCCAGAGGGCATTGGGAAGAGCCAACCACATGGCTGTGTGGGGTCTGGAGTCACGTGTGGTCCAGACCGGGTAAGGATGGCAGGTGTCCCTCCCTGAGGGGGCATCAGTGAACCAGATGGGGGTTTTCACAAGAAATGGTTCATGGTCATCATGAGATCATTAACCCCAGAGTTGGATTGAAATCCCATTTCACCATCGGCAGTGGGAGGATTCGAACCCGGATTCTCCGGGACATTCCCCCCCTGGCTCTCTGGATGACCAGGTCCAGTCACAACACCACTGCTCTCCCCCATCTCCACCAAATGGAGACCGGGAACAGATCCCTCAGGGATCTACCTCCCCCCACCACCAGCCGACCTCACCAATCCCTCCCTCTCCAATAGAATCCAGCGGGTTCCCGCCATTAATGTGATTCATCCCAAGAGGACTATCAGCCCAGATGTCTACGTCCCTCCACCCACTGTTACCCCCTCTCCGGGCGCATGGTTATCAGGGGCGGGGGGGAACTCGGAATGGGGGCTCTCTAATATCTTCACCCTCTCCTGTCTCTGCTCAACCCCCAGCTCGATACCCCACTGCCCCCACCCTCTACATCCTCCCCCCAACCTACGAGGAGATGGACACCAGGGGAACAGCCACATTAACGTGTGAGGCAGCGGGATTCCTGCCCAGTGACATTCGCTTCACCTGGAAAGTCAATGACCAGCCGACATCCTTTACCTCCCAGTCTGGACCAACCAGATCCCACGGGAATGGGAGCTACAGTTCCAGCAGCAACTTAAAGGTCCCAGTCCGGGAATGGGAATCCGGATCCACATTCACCTGTCTCGTCCAACACCTCTCCTCATCAACACCGCTCACCCAGAGCCTCAGCAAACACGACGGTAAGATACAGACACCCCTTTATATACAGAGTAACGCTCCCTCTACACCGTCCCCATCAAACACTCCCAGGACAGGTACAGCACGGGGTTAGATACAGAGTAAAGCTCCCTCTACACCATCCCCATCAAACACTCCCAGGACAGGTACAGCACGGGGTTAGATACAGAGTAAAGCTCCCTCTACACCGTCCCCATCAAACACTCCCAGGACAAGTACAGCACAGGGTTAGATACAGAGTAAAGCTCCCTCTACACTGTCCATCAAACACTCCCAGGACGGGTACAGCACGGGGTTAGATACAGAGTAAAGCTCCCTCTACACCATCCCCATCAAACACTCCCAGGACAGGTACAGCACGGGGTTAGATACAGAGTAAAGCTCCCTCTACACTGTCCATCAAACACTCCCAGGACAGGTACAGCACGGGGTTAGATACAGAGTAAAGCTCCCTCTACACTGTCCCCATCAAACACTCCCAGGACAGGTACAGCACGGGGTTAGATACAGAGTAAAGCCCCCTCTACACTGTCCCCATCAAACACTCCAGGACAGGTACAGCTCGGGGTTAGATACAGAGTAAAGCTCCCTCTACACTGTCCCCATCAAACACTCCCAGGACAGGTACAGCACGGGGTTAGATGCAGAGTAAAGCTCCCTCTACACTGTCTCCATCAAACACTCCCAGGACAGGTACAGCACGGGGTTAGATACAGAGTAAAGCTCCCTCTACACTGTCTCCATCAAACACTCCCAGGACAGGTACAGCACAGGGTTAGATACAGAGTAAAGCTCCCTCTACACTGTCCACATCAAACACTCCCAGGACAGGTACAGCACGGGGTTAGATACAGAGTAAAGCTCCGTCTACACTGTCCCCATCAAACACTCCCAGGACAGGTACAGCACGGGGTTAGATACAGAGTAAAGCCCCCTCTACACTGTCCCCATCAAACACTCCAGGACAGGTACAGCTCGGGGTTAGATACAGAGTAAAGCTCCCTCTACACTGTCTCCATCAAACACTCCCAGGACAGGTACAGCACAGGGTTAGATACAGAGTAAAGCTCCCTCTACACTGTCCCCATCAAACACTCCCAGGACAGGTACAGCACGGGGTTAGATACAGAGTAAATCTCCCTCTACACTGTCTCCATCAAACATTCCCAGGACAGGTACAGCACGGCGTTAGATACAGAGTAAATCTCCCTCTACACTGTCCCGAATGTGAACGTGAGGTGGGAGCCTCTTATCTTTGGCTTCAGCCATTCGGCCCATCTGATCTGGGAGTGGGATTCAGCCCCCGAGTCCTGTCAGCCAATCAGAGCGCGGGTCTCCCTCGGGCTGTCGCTTTGACCTCTCGATTCTGTTTGCAGTGCCTCCGTCCTCTCCTCCCTCGGTCCACCTTCAATACCCTCCCCCGGGGGAGATCTCGGCCGATGCCCCCACCAGCCTGCTGTGCCTGGTCACCGGATTCTACCCTCCCCCCGTCCAGATCTCCTGGCATTCGGATGGCAGCAAAGTGCTGTCAGGAATCAGAGAGTGGCCTCTGTCCAGGGACCCCCAGGGCCAGTACACCACCGTCAGCCAACTGGAGATCAGCGTCCGGGATTGGGTGGAGACTGACCGCTATCGCTGCGTCGTTGCTCACCGGACACTGGGACAGCCCATCGCCAAGGAGATCAGGACAAGTGGTGAGTGTCTGGGCCTTTCTCCCTCTGTTGGGTGGTGGAGCGTGGGAATCGCTGGTAAGACCAGCTCCTACTGACTGTCCCTCATCCACCTCCAGGCTGAGTGACCTGCTCGGGCAGTTCAGAGGGGCTGATAAGGGTGGGGAGGAGGTGGGGGGAGTGGGGATGTTGGGGTTTCTGGGGGTTTGGAGGGTTACCGGGGGTGTGGGGGTTACTGGGGATGTGGGGGGGGGGCGGGGAGGAATGGGGGGGATTGTTGGGGAGGGGTTTGAATGGGGAAATGGGCGGATTGGGAATGTTTTTACTGGGGGAACTCGGAATGGGGGTCTCGAGTCTCTGCTCTCTAATATCTCTACCCTCTCCTGTCTCTGCCCAATCCCCAGCTCGATACCCCACTGCCCCCACCCTCTACATCCTCCCCCCAACCTACGAGGAGATGGACACCAGGGGAACAGCCACATTAACGTGTGAGGCTGCGGGATTCCTGCCCAGTGACATTCGCTTCACCTGGAAAGTCAATGACCAGCCGACAGCCTTTACCTCCCAGTCTGGACCAACCAGACCCTACGGGAATGGGAGCTACAGTTCCAGCAGCAACTTAAAGGTCCCAGTCCGGGAATGGGATTCCGGATCCACATTCACCTGTCTCGTCCAACACCTCTCCTCATCAACACCGCTCACCCAGAGCCTCAGCAAACACGACGGTAAGATACAGACACCCCTTTATATACAGAGTAACGCTCCCTCTACACCGTCCCCATCAAACACTCCCAGGACAGGTACAGCACGGGGTTAGATAGAGAGTAAACGATTCCCACTGGAATAAAAGTGACGGGAATAATATTGATTTGAAAGCGGCTGAGTGACAGGAAACAGAGAGCAGGGGGATAATGGGCGTCTCTCCGGCTGGGGGAAGGTTTTTAGTGGAGTTCCCCAGGGGTCGGTGTTGGGGACCCTTGCTTTTCCTGACACATATCGATGACCTAAACCTTGGTGTACAGGGTTTCAAAATCTGAAGGTGATACAAAACTGGGAAGCCTTGTGAACTGTGAGGATAGTGAGGGACTTGAGGCAATGGGTAACAGGAACGAGGGAGACACGAGGGAGAAACTCCCTCACGCAGTGAGTGGTGAGGGTCTGGGAGATGCTGCCTGAGAGTGTGAGGGAGGTGGGGCCAAATCGAGGCGATCCGGAGGGAATGGGATTGTTATCCGAAAAGGGGGAATGTGCGGGGATACGGGGAGAGGGGAGGGGTTGGCTGGCCCTGGGGGTGGGATTGCTCCTTTGGAGGGCCAGGGCAGACATGATGGGCCGAAAGGTCTCCTCCTGATCTCCGGCCATCCAGCGACACCTGGGGGAACGTTGAAGAACATTCACAATGTCGAACCTGGGAGGCTGAATTCGATGGGAGAGTTAGGGGATTAGAGGGATGGTCTTCGATGCAAGGGTTAGGGGATTAGAGGGAGGATCTTCGATGGGAGGGTTAGGGGATTAGAGGGATGGTCTTCGATGGGAGAGTTAGGGGATTAGAGGGATGGTCTTCGATGGGAGAGTGAGGGGATTAGAGGGAAGGTCTTCGATGGGAGGGTTAGGGGATTAGAGGGATGGTCTTCGATGGGAGAGTTAAGGGATTAGAGGGATGGTCTTCGATGGGAGGGTTAGGGGATTAGAGGGATGGTCTTCGATGGGAGAGTGAGGGGATTAGAGGGAAGGTCTTCGATGGGAGGGTTAGGGGATTAGAGGGATGGTCTTCGATGGGAGAGTTAGGATATTAGAGGGATGGTCTTCGATGGGAGAGTTAGGGATTAGAGGGGTGGTCTTCGATGGGAGAGTTAGGGGATTAGAGAGTTGGCCTTTGATGGGGGAGCTCGTGGATTTGGGGGATGGACTTCGATGGGAGAGTTAGGGGATTAGAGGGATGGTCTTCGATGGGAGGGTTAGGGGATTAGAGGGATGGTCTTCGATGGGAGGGTTAGGGGATTAGAGGGATGGTCTTCGATGGGAGGGTTATGAGATTAGAGGGATGGTCTTCGATGGGAGAGTTAGGGGATTAGAGGGATGGTCTTCGATGGGAAAGTTAGAGGATTAGAGGGATGGTCTTCGATGGGAAAGTTAGGGGATTAGAGGGATGGTCTTCGATGGGAAAATTAGAGGATTAGAGGGATGGTCTTCGATGGGAAAGTTAGGGGATTAGAGGGAGTGTCTTCGATGGGAGAGTTAGAGGATTAGAGGGATGGTCTTCGATGGGAGAGTTAGGGGATTAGAGGGATGGTCTTCCATGGGAGAGTTAGAGGATTAGAGGGAGGGTCTTCGATGGGAGAGTTAGAGGATTAGATGATGGTCTTTAAATGGAGGGTTAGAGGGTCAGATGGATGGGCTTTGTTTGGAGATTTAGGGGATTAGAGGGATGTTCTTTATTGAGAGAGTGAGTGTTTAGAGGTTTCTTCGGTGGGAGAGTGAGGGGTTCATGCGGATGGCCTTCGATGGGAAAGTTAGGGTTTAGGGGGCTGGTCTTCGATGGGAGAGTGAGAGGATTAGAGGGATGGTTTCGATGGGGAAGCTAGGGGATTAGAGGGATGGTCTTCGATGGGAGGATTAAGGGGTTAGAGGGATGGTCTTCGATGGGGGAGTTAGGGGATTAGAGGGAGGATCTTCGATGGGAGAGTTAGGGGATTAGAGGGAGGATCTTCGATGGGAGAGTTAGGGGAGAAGAGGGATGGTCTTCAAAGAGGAGTTAGGGGAGTAGAGGAAAGGTCAGCGATGGGAGAGTGAGGGGATTAGAGGGTTGGTCTTCGATGGGAGTGAGAGGATTAGTGGATGGTCTTCAATGGGAGAGTGGGGGGATTAGAGGGAGGGTATTCGATGGGAGATTTTGGGGAATAGAGTGAGGGTCTTCGATGGGGGAGTTAGGGGTTTAGAGGGATGGTCTTCGATGGGAGAGTCAGAGGATTAGAGGGATGGTCTTCGATGGGAGAGTTAGAGGATTAGAGGGATGGTCTTCGACGGGAGAGTTAGGGGATTAGAGGGATGGTCTTCGATTGGGGAGTTAGGGGTTTAAAGGGATGGTCTTTGATGGGAAAGATGGGGATTAGATGGATGCTCTTCGAGGGAAGAGTTAGGGGATTAGAGGGATGGTGTTCGATGGGAGAGTTAGGGGATTAGAATGATTATCTTGAATTGGAGGGTTAGGGGGTTATAGAGATTGTCTTCGATTGGAGATTTAGGGGATTAGAGGGATGTTCTTTAATGGGAGAGTTAGGGTTTAGGGGAATGGTCTTCGATGGGAGAGTTAGGAGATTAGAGGGATGGTCTTCGATGGGGGAGTGAGTGGTTTAGAGGATGGACTTCGTTGGGAGAGTTAGGGGATTAGATGGATGGTCTTCGATGGGAGATTGAGGGGATTAGAGGGATGGGCTTCGATGGGAGGGTTAGGGGGTTAGAGGGATTGTCCTCGTTGGGAGAGTGAGGGGATTAGAGGGATGGTCATTGATGGGAGGGTTGTGGGATTAGAGGAAGGATTGATTTTCCCAGGAATTTCCATTGATGGGGGGAGAGGTGAGGGATATTTTCGATTGATGATTTATTACACCAGGTACTGCAATCCCTGGCCCCTGTGCTGAAATGTTCTCCTCACTCTGAGGGTTTTAAACTGAATCCTTCTTGTAGTTTCAGCTGAGTTGAAGATTCCTGTGGTCCAGGTGATGGATATCGAGCAGCAGGGAGCCTCTGACAATGAATCCACCACCACCCTGGCCTGCTTTGTGTCTGGTTTCTACCCAAGAGACATCTACCTGACATGGAGATCCCAGGGCAGTGAGGTGACAGACGGAGTGACCACCTTCCCAGTGACTGCGGACAGTGAGGGCACTTTCCATGTGGTCAGTCAGCTCTCTGTCCCGTCAGAAACCAGGGAGAGAGGCCAGATCTTCAGCTGTGTGGTGGGTCACCAATCCTCAAAGGAACGGATAGAACGACAGGTCAGAAAGGAACCAGGTAAAGAACCAGGTACACCCACAGCGCTGTTAGGGAGGGAGTTCCAGGATTTTGTCCCCTGTGGTGTAGGTACACCCACGGTGCTGTTAGGGAGGGAGTTCCAAGATTTTGTCCCCTGTGGTGTAGGTACACCCACGGCGCTGTTAGGGAGTGAGTTCCAGGATTTTGTCCCTGTGGTGTAGGCACACCCACAGTGCTGTTAGGGAGGGAGTTCCAGGATTTTGTCCCTGTGGTGTAGGCACACCCACAGTGCTGTTAGGGAGGGAGTTCCAGGATTTTGTCCCTGTGGTGTAGGTACACCCACAGCGCTGTTAGGGAGTGAGTTCCAGGATTTTGTCCCCTGTGTGGTGTAGATACAGCTACGGCGCTGTTAGGGAGGGAGTTCCAGGATTTTGTCCCTGTGGTGTAGGTACACCCACAGTGCTGTTAGGGAAGGAGTTCCAGGATTTTGAACCAGCGACAGTGAAGGAAAATCTGAGATATTTCCAAGTCAGGATGGTGAAGGGATGGGATGGGATCTTCCAGGTGGTGGTGTTCCCATGTGTCTGCTGCCCTTGTCCTTCTAGATGGTAGTGGACGTGGGTTTGGAAGATGCTGTCGAAAAGCCTTGGGGAGTTGCTGCAGTGCATCTTGTAGATGGTACACACACTGCTGCTACTGTGCGTCGGTGGTGAAGGGAGTGAATGATTGTGGATGGGGTGCCGATCTAGCGGAGCTGCTTTGTCTTGGACGGTGTCGAGCTTCTCGAGTGTTGTGGGAGCTGCAACTCATCCAGGCAAGTGGGGAGTATTCCATCACACTCCTGACTTGTGCCTTGTAGATTGTGGACAGGCTTTGGGGAGTCAGGAGGTGAGTTACTCTCCGCAGGATTCCCAGCCTCTGACCTGCTCTTGTAGCCACAGTATTTATATGGCTGGTCCCAGTTTAGTTTCTGGTCAATGGTAACCCCCAGGATGTTGATAGTGCCGGATTCAGTGATGGTAATGCCATTGAACATCCAGGGGTGATGGTTGGATTCTCTCTTGTTGGAGATGGTCATTGCCTTGCACTTGCGTGGTGCGAATGTTACTTGCCACTTGTCAGCACGATTCTGGATATTGTCCAGGTCTTGCTGCATCTGAACATAAACTGCTTGGAGCACTGTGCACAGTTCCGGTCTCCGTATCCCTCGGTTAGACCACACTCGGAGTACCGTGCACAGTTCCGGTCTCGATAACCCTCAGTTAGACCACACTCGGAGCACCATGCACATTTCCGGTCTCCGTATCCCTCGGCAAGAACACACTGGGAGCATCGTGCACAGTTCCGGTCTCCGTGTCCTTCGGTTAGGCCGCACTCGGAGCACCGTGCACAGTTCCGGTCTCCATATCCCCTCGGTTAGACCACACTCGGAGCACCGTGTACAGTTCCAGTCTCCGTATCTCCCTCGGTTAGACCACACTTAGAGCACCGTGCACAGTTCCGGTCTCCGCATCCCTCGGTTAGATCGCACTCGGAGCACCGTGCACAGTTCCGGTCTCCGTGTCCCTCGGTTAGACCTCACTCGGAGCACCGTGCACAGTTCCGGTCTCTGTATCCCCTCGGGTAGATTGCACTCGGAGCACCGTGCACAGTTCTGGTCTCCCTGTCCCTCGGTTAGACCATACTCGGAGCATCGTGCACAGTTCCGGTCTCCGTATCCGTCGGTTAGACCACACTCGGAGCACCGTGCACAGTTCCGGTCTCCGTACCCCTCGGTTAGACCACACTCGGAGCACCGTGCACAGTTCCGGTCTCCGTATCCCTCGGTTAGATCGCACTCGGAGCACCGTGCACAGTTCCGGTCTCCGTACCCCTCGGTTAGACCACACTCGGAGCACCGTGCACAGTTCCGGTCTCCGTATCCCCCTCGGTTAGACCACACTCGGAGCACCGTGCACAGTTCTGGTCTCCGTGTCCCTCGGTTAGACCACACTCGGAGCACCGTGCACAGTTCCGGTCTCCGTACCCCTCGGTTAGACCACACTCGGAGCACCGTGCACAGTTCCGGTCTCTGTATCCCCCTCAGTTAGACCACGCTCGGAGCACCGTTCACAGTTCCGGTCTCCGTATCCCCCTCGGTTAGACCCACACTCGAAGCACCGTGCACAGTTCCGGTCTCTGTATGCCCTCGGTTAGACCACACTCGGAGCACCGTGCACAGTTCCGGTCTCCGTATCCCTCGGTTAGACCACACTCGGAGCACCGTGCACAGTTCCGATCTCCGTATCCCTCGGTTAGACCACACTCGGAGCACCGTGCACAGTTCCGGTCTCCATATCCCTCGGTTAGACCACACTCGGAGCACCGTGCACAGTTCCGGTGTCCGTATCCCCTCGGTTAGACCACACCGCGAGCACCGTGCACAGTTCCGGTCTCTGTATCCCCTCGGTTAGACCGCTCTCGGAGCACCGTGCACAGTTCCGGTCTCCGTATCCCTCAGTTAGACCCACACTCGGAGCACTGTGCACAGTTACGGTCTCCGTATCCCTCGGTTCGACCCACACTCGGAGCACCGTGCACATTTCCGGTCTCCGTATCCCTCGGTTAGACCCACACTTGTTGAGCAGGGAGAGGGAGGCAGAGAGAGGGAGAGGAATGTTGACTCCTTGTCTCGCTCCAGGACTGTATTTGATGTTTCTGGTTAGTCTGGTTTTATTGAGATGATTCCACTTTACTGGTCGATTTGTCTCCCTCTCAGTTCGACCTCCTTCCCCTCCCTCCCTCCGGATAATTCCTCCATCGATCCAGGAGATCCTGACCAATCAGACGGTTACGTTGACCTGTGTTGCTGCGCTGTTCTACCCGGCGACAATCTCGTACCGGTGGTTCCAGGCTCAGTCCGACATGTCGGATCATTCCCAGACATCGCTCCCCGTTGGGAATCTGGACGGGACCTTCAGCAGCAGAAGCCAGTTGAGAGTGACGGCGGAGGAGTGGAGTTCAGGGAGCAGTTATACCTGCCAGGTCACACACGAGGCATTGGAAACCCCACTCACCCGCCCCGTCAGTGTCCGAGACAGTGAGTCACTGCTCAGGCCCATGGGGCAGTGGGGCTGATGGCAGCAGGGGCTGCTGGGGAGGGGAAGGGGGTCTAGATAGGGTTAGGGGATGAGTGGGACGGTCTTCGAGGGGAGAGTTAGAGTCCAGAGTGATTGACTACAAGGGGAGAGTTGGGGGATTAGAAGGATGGTCTTTGATGGGAGAGTTAGGGGATTAGAGGGATGGTCTTTGATGGGAGAGTTAGGGGATTAGAGGGATGGTCTTCGATGGGAGAGTTAGGGGATCAGAGGGATGATCTTCGATGGGAGAGTCGGGGGATTAGACGGATGGTCTTCCATGGGAGACTTAGGGGATTAGAGGGATGGTCTGCGATGGGAGGGGTAGGGGTTTAGAGGGATGGTCTTTGATGGGAGAGTTAGGGGATTAGAGGGATGGTCTTCAATGGGAGGGGTAGGGGATTAGAGGGATGGTCTTTGATTGGAGAGTTAGGGGATTAGAGGGATGGTCTTCGATGGGGGAGTGAGTGGTTTAGAGGATGGACTTCGTTGGGAGAGTGAGGGGATTAGAGGGAAGGTCTTCGATGGGAGGGTTAGGGAATTAGAGGGATGGTCTTCGATGGGAGAGTTAGGGGATTAGAGGGATGGTCTTCGATGGGAGAGTTAGGATATTAGAGGGATGGTCTTCGATGGGAGAGTTAGGGGATCAGAGGGATGGTCTTCGATGGGAGAGTTAGGGGATTAGAGGGATGGTCTTCGATGGGAGAGTTAGGGGATTAGAGGGATGATTTTCGATGAGCGAGTTAGGGGATTAGAGGGATGGTCTTCGATGGGAGAGTTAGGATATTAGAGGGATGGTTTTTGATGGGAGAGTTAGGGATTAGAGGGATGGTCTTCGATGGGAGAGTTAGGGGATTAGAGGGATGGTCTTCGATGGGAGAGTTAGGGGATTAGAGGGATGGTCTTCGATGGGCGAGTTGAGGGATTAGAGGGATGTTCTTCGCTGGGAGAGTTAGGGGATTAGAGGAATGGTCTTCGATGACAGAGTTAGGGGATTAGAGGGATGGTCTTCGATGGGAGAGTTAGGGGATTAGAGGGATGGTCTTTGATGGGGGAGTTAGGGGATTAGAGCGATGGTCTTCGAATGGAGAATTAGGGGATTAGAGGGATGGTTTTTGATGAGCGAGTTAGGGGATTAGAGGGATGGTCTTCGATGGGAGAGTGAGGGGATTAGAGGGATGGTCTTCGATGGGAGAGTTAGGGCATTAGAGGGAGGGTCTTCGATGGGAGAGTTAGGGGATTAGAGGGAGGGTCTTCGATGGGAGAGTGAGGGCATTAGAGGGATGGTCTTTGATGGGAGAGTGAGCGGATTAGAGGGATGGTCTTCGATGGGAGAGTTAGGGGATTAGAGGGATGGTCTTCGATGGGAGAGTTAGGGGATTAGAGGGATGGTCTTTGATGGGGGAGTTAGGGGATTAGAGCGATGGTCTTCGAAGGGAGAGTTAGGGGATTAGAGGGATGGTTTTTGATGAGCGAGTTAGGGGATTAGAGGGATGGTCTTCGATGGGAGAGTGAGGGGATTAGAGGGATGGTCTTCGATGGGAGAGTTAGGGCATTAGAGGGAGGGTCTTCGATGGGAGAGTTAGGGGATTAGAGGGAGGGTCTTCGATGGGAGAGTGAGGGGATTAGAGGGATGGTCTTTGATGGGAGAGTGAGGGGATTAGAGGGATGGTCTTCGATGGGAGAGTTATGGTATTAAAGGGATGGTCTTTGATGGGAGAGTGAGGTGATTAGAGGGAGGGTCTTCGATGGGAGAGTTATGGGATTAGAGGGATGGTCTCTGATGGGAGAGTTATGGGATTAGAGGGATGGTCTTCGATGGGAGAGTGAGGGGATTAGAGGGATGGTATTCAATGGGAGAGTGAGGGGATTAGAGGGATGATCTTCGATGGGAGAGTTATGGGATTAAAGGGATGGTCTTTGATGGGAGAGTGAGGTGATTAGAGGGAGGGTCTTCGATGGGAGAGTTATGGGATTAGAGGGATGGTCTCTGATGGGAGAGTTATGGGATTAGAGGGATGGTCTTCGATGGGAGAGTGAGGGGATTAGAGGGATGGTATTCGATGGGAGAGTGAGGGGATTAGAGGGATGATCTTCGATGAGTGAGTTAGGGGATGAGAGGAATTGTCTTTGATGGGAGCGTTAGGGGATTAGAGGGATAGTCTTTGATGGGAGAGTTAGGAGATTAGAGGGATGGTCCTCGATGGGATACTTAGGGGACTAGATGGATGGTCTATGATGGGAGGGTTAGAGGATTCAGGGATTGGACCTCGATGGGAGAGTTAAGGTATTAGAGGGATGGTCTTCGATGTGAGAGTTAGGGAATTAGAGGGATGGTCTTCGATGGGAGAACTAGGGAATTAGAGGGATAGTTTTCGATGGGAGGGTTAGGGGATTAGAGGGATTGTCTTCAAAGGGGAGTTGGGGGTTAGAGGTTTGGTCTTCGATGGGAGAGTGAGGGGATTAGAGGGATGGTCTTCAATGGGAGAATTAGGGGATTAGAGGGATCTTCTTCAATGGGAGTGTTAGGGGATAAGAGGGAATGTCTTCAATGGGAGGGTTAGGGGATTAGAGGGAGGTTATTCAATGGGACAGTTAGGGGATTAGAGAGTTGGCCTTTGATGGGGGAGCTCGTGGATTTGGGGGATGGACTTCGATGGGAGAGTTAGGGGATTAGAGGGATGGTCTTCGATGGGAGGGTTAGGGGATTAGAGGGATGGTCTTCGATGGGAGGGTTATGAGATTAGAGGGATGGTCTTCGATGGGAAAGTTAGGGGATTAGAGGGATGGTTTTCGATGGGAAAGTTAGAGGATTAGAGGGATGGTCTTCGATGGGAAAGTTAGGGGATTAGAGGGAGGGTCTTCGATGGGAGAGTTAGGTGATTAGAGGGATGGTCTTCGATGGGAGAGTTAGGGGATTAGAGGGATAGTCTTCCATGGGAGAGTTAGAGGATTAGAGGGAGGGTCTTCGATGGGAGAGTTAGAGGATTAGATGATGGTCTTTAAATGGAGGGTTAGAGGGTCAGATGGATGGGCTTTGTTTGGAGATTTAGGAGATTAGAGGGATGTTCTTTATTGAGAGAGTGAGTGTTTAGAGGTTTCTTCGGTGGGAGAGTGAGGGGTTCATGCGGATGGCCTTCGATGGGAAAGTTAGGGTTTAGGGGGCTGGTCTTCGATGGGAGAGTGAGAGGATTAGAGGGATGGTTTCGATGGGGAAGCTAGGGGATTAGAGGGATGGTCTTCGATGGGAGGATTAAGGGGTTAGAGGGATGGTCTTCGATGGGGGAGTTAGGGGATTAGAGGGAGGATCTTCGATGGGAGAGTTAGGGGAGAAGAGGGATGGTCTTCAAAGAGGAGTTAGGGGAGTAGAGGAAAGGTCAGCGATGGGAGAGTGAGGGGATTAGAGGGTTGGTCTTCGATGGGAGTGAGAGAGGATTAGTTGGATGGTCTTCAATGGGAGAGTGGGGGGATTAGAGAGAGGGTATTCGATGGGAGATTTCGGGGAATAGAGTGAGGGTCTTTGATGGGGGAGTTAGGGGTTTAGAGGGATGGTCTTCGATGGGAGAGTCAGAGGATTAGAGGGATGGTCTTCGATGGGAGAGTTAGAGGATTAGAGGGATGGTCTTCGACGGGAGAGTTAGGGGATTAGAGGGATGGTTTCGATGGGGAAATTAGGGGATTAGAGGGATGGTCTTCGATTATCGGTTTAGGGAGTTAGAGTGATGGTCTTCGATTGGGGAGTTAGGGGTTTAAAGGGATGGTCTTTGATGGGAAAGATGGGGATTAGATGGATGCTCTTCGAGGGAAGAGTTAGGGGATTAGAGGGATGGTCTTTGATGGGAGAGTTAGGGGATTAGAATGATTATCTTGAATTGGAGGGTTAGGGGGTTATAGAGATTGTCTTCGATTGGAGATTTAGGGGATTAGAGGGATGTTCTTTAATGGGAGAGTTAGGGTTTAGGGGAATGGTCTTCGATGGGAGAGTTAGGAGATTAGAGGGATGGTCTTCGATGGGGGAGTGAGTGGTTTAGAGGATGGACTTCGTTGGGAGAGTTAGGGGATTAGATGGATGGTCTTCGATGGGAGATTGAGGGGATTAGAGGGATGGGCTTCGATGGGAGGGTTAGGGGGTTAGAGGGATTGTCCTCGTTGGGAGAGTGAGGGGATTAGAGGGATGGTCATTGATGGGAGGGTTATGGGATTAGAGGAAGGATTGATTTTCCCAGGAATTTCCATTGATGGGGGGAGAGGTGAGGGATATTTTCGATTGATGATTTATTACACCAGGTACTGCAATCCCTGGCCCCTGTGCTGAAATGTTCTCCTCACTCTGAGGGTTTTAAACTGAATCCTTCTTGTAGTTTCAGCTGAGCTGAAGATTCCTGTGGTCCAGGTGATGGATATCGAGCAGAAGGGAGCCTCTGACAATGAATCCACCACCACCCTGGCCTGCTTTGTGTCTGGTTTCTACCCAAGAGACATCTACCTGACATGGAGATCCCAGGGCAGTGAGGTGACAGACGGAGTGACCACCTTCCCAGTGACTGCGGACAGTGAGGGCACTTTCCATGTGGTCAGTCAGCTCTCTGTCCCGTCAGAAACCAGGGAGAGAGGCCAGATCTTCAGCTGTGTGGTGGGTCACCAATCCTCAAAGGAACGGATAGAACGACAGGTCAGAAAGGAACCAGGTAAAGATGCTTCCTGTCAGCATTGAAGTTGTTTTGCTCATTGATTCATTCACGGGATGTGGGGGTTGCTGGCTGGAACCCGCATTTATTGCCCATCCCTAATTGCCCCTTGAGAAGGTGGTGGGTGAGCTGCCTTCTTGAACCGCTGCAGTCCCTTTGGTGTAGGTTCACCCACAGCGCTGTTAGGGAGGGAGTTCCAGGATTTTGTCCCTGTGGTGTAGGTACACCCACAGCGCTGTTAGGGAGGGAGTTCCAGGATTTTGTCCCCTGTGGGTGTAGGTACACCCACAGCGCTGTTAGGGAGGGAGTTCCAGGATTTTGTCCCCTGTGGTGTAGGTACACCCACGGTGCTGTTAGGGAGGGAGTTCCAAGATTTTGTCCCCTGTGGTGTAGGTATACCCACGGCGCTGTTAGGGAGTGAGTTCCAGGATTTTGTCCCTGTGGTGTAGGCACACCCACAGTGCTGTTAGGGAGGGAGTTCCAGGATTTTGTCCCTGTGGTGTAGGTACACCCACAGCGCTGTTAGGGAGGGAGTTCCAGGATTTTGTCCCCTGTGGTGTAGGTACACGCACGGTGCTGTTCGGGAGGGAGTTCCAGGATTTTGTCCCTGTGGTGTAGGTACACCCACAGCGCTGTTAGGGAGTGAGTTCCAGGATTTTGTCCCCTGTGTGGTGTAGATACAGCCACGGCGCTGTTAGGGAGGGAGTTCCAGGATTTTGTCCCTGTGGTGTAGGTACACCCACAGTGCTGTTAGGGAAGGAGTTCCAGGATTTTGAACCAGCGACAGTGAAGGAAAATCTGAGATATTTCCAAGTCAGGATGGTGAAGGGATGGGATGGGATCTTCCAGGTGGTGGTGTTCCCATGTGTCTGCTGCCCTTGTCCTTCTAGATGGTAGTGGACGTGGGTTTGGAAGATGCTGTCGAAAAGCCTTGGGGAGTTGCTGCAGTGCATCTTGTAGATGGTACACACACTGCTGCTACTGTGCGTCGGTGGTGAAGGGAGTGAATGATTGTGGATGGGGTGCCGATCTAGCGGAGCTGCTTTGTCCTGGACGGTGTCGAGCTTCTCGAGTGTTGTGGGAGCTGCAACTCATCCAGGCAAGTGGGGAGTATTCCATCACACTCCTGACTTGTGCCTTGTAGATTGTGGACAGGCTTTGGGGAGTCAGGAGGTGAGTTACTCTCCGCAGGATTCCCAGCCTCTGACCTGCTCTTGTAGCCACAGTATTTATATGGCTGGTCCCAGTTTAGTTTCTGGTCAATGGTAACCCCCAGGATGTTGATAGTGCCGGATTCAGTGATGGTAATGCCATTGAACATCCAGGGGTGATGGTTGGATTCTCTCTTGTTGGAGATGGTCATTGCCTTGCACTTGCATGGTGCGAATGTTACTTGCCACTTGTCAGCACGATTCTGGATATTGTCCAGGTCTTGCTGCATCTGAACATAAACTGCTTGGAGCACTGTGCACAGTTCCGGTCTCCGTATCCCTCGGTTAGACCACACTCGGAGTACCGTGCACAGTTCCGGTCTCCGTATCCCCCTCGGTTAGACCGCTCTCGGAGCACCGTGCACATTTCCGGTCTCCGTATCCCCTCGGTTAGACCACACTCGGTGCACCGTGCACAGTTCCGGTCTCCGTATCCCTCAGTTAGACCCACACTCGGAGCACTGTGCACAGTTCCGGACTCCGTATCCCCTCGGTTAGACCACACTCGGAGCACCGTGCACAGTTCCGGTCTCCGTATCCCCCTCGGTTAGACCACACTTAGAGCACCGTGCACAGTTCCGGTCTCCGTATCCCTCGGTTAGACCCACACTCGGAGCACCGTGCACAGTTCCGGTCTCCGTATCCCTCGGTTAGACACACACTTGTTGAGCAGGGAGAGGGAGGCAGAGAGAGGGAGAGGAATGTTGACTCCTTGTCTCGCTCCAGGACTGTATTTGATGTTTCTGGTTAGTCTGGTTTTATTGAGATGATTCCACTTTACTGGTCGATTTGTCTCCCTCTCAGTTCGACCTCCTTCCCCTCCCTCCCTCCGGATAATTCCTCCATCGATCCAGGAGATCCTGACCAATCAGACGGCTACGTTGACCTGTGTTGCTGCGCTGTTCTACCCGGCGACAATCTCGTACCGGTGGTTCCAGGCTCAGTCCGACATGTCGGATCATTCCCAGACATCGCTCCCCGTTGGGAATCTGGACGGGACCTTCAGCAGCAGAAGCCAGTTGAGAGTGACGGCGGAGGAGTGGAGTTCAGGGAGCAGTTATACCTGCCAGGTCACACACGAGGCATTGGAAACCCCACTCACCAGCCCCGTCAGTGTCCGAGACAGTGAGTCACTGCTCAGGCCCATGGGGCAGTGGGGCTGATGGCAGCAGGGGCTGCTGGGGAGGGGAAGGGGGTCTAGATAGGGTTAGGGGATGAGTGGGACGGTCTTCGAGGGGAGAGTTAGAGTCCAGAGTGATTGACTACAAGGGGAGAGTTGGGGGATTAGAAGGATGGTCTTTGATGGGAGAGTTAGGGGATTAGAGGGATGGTCTTTGATGGGAGAGTTAGGGGATTAGAGGGATGGTCTTCGATGGGAGAGTTAGGGGATCAGAGGGATGGTCTTCGATGGGAGAGTCGGGGGATTAGACGGATGGTCTTCCATGGGAGATTTAGGGGATTAGAGGGATGGTCTGCGATGGGAGGGGTAGGGGTTTAGAGGGATGGTCTTTGATGGGAGAGTTAGGGGATTAGAGGGATGGTCTTCAATGTGAGGGGTAGGGGATTAGAGGGATGGTCTTTGATTGGAGAGTTAGGGGATTAGAGGGATGGTCTTCAATGGGAGGGGTAGGGGATTAGAGGGATGGTCTTTGATTGGAGAGTTAGGGGATTAGAGGGATGGTCTTCGATGGGAGGTTTAGGAGATTAGTGGGATGGTCTTTGATGGGAGAGTTAGGGGATTAGAGGGATGGTCATTGATGGGAGAGTTAGGGGATTAGAGGGATGGTCATTGATGGGAGGGTTATGGGATTAGATGAAGGATTGATCTTCCCAGGAATTTCCATTGATGGGGGGAGAGGTGAGGGATATTTTCGATTGATGATTTATTACACCAGGTACTGCAATCCCTGGCCCCTGTGCTGTAATGTTCTCCTCACTCTGAGGGTTTTAAACTGAATCCTTCCTGTAGTTTCAGCTGAGCTGAAGATTCCTGTGGTCCAGGTGATGGATATCGAGCAGCAGGGAGCCTCTGACAATGAATCCACCACCACCCTGGCCTGCTTTGTGTCTGGTTTCTACCCAAGAGACATCTACCTGACATGGAGATCCCAGGGCAGTGAGGTGACAGACGGAGTGACCACCTTCCCAGTGACTGCGGACAGTGAGGGCACTTTCCATGTGGTCAGTCAGCTCTCTGTCCCGTCAGAAACCAGGGAGAGAGGCCAGATCTTCAGCTGTGTGGTGGGTCACCAATCCTCAAAGGAACGGATAGAACGACAGGTCAGAAAGGAACCAGGTAAAGATGCTTCCTGTCAGCATTGAAGTTGTTTTGCTCATTGATTCATTCACGGGATGTGGCTTCGCTGGCCGGGCCCGGCATTTATTGCCCATCCCTAATTTCCCCTTGAGAAGGTGGTGGTGAGCTGCCTTCTTGAACCGCTGCAATCCCCTGTGGTGTCGGTTCACCCACAGCGCTGTTAGGGAGGGAGTTCCAGGATTTTGTCCCTGTGGTGTAGGTACACCCACGGTGCTGTTAGGGAGGGAGTTCCAGGATTTTGTCCCTGTGGTGTAGGTACACCCACAGCGCTGTTAGGCAGGGAGTTCCAGGATTTTGTCCCTGTGGTGTAGGTACACCCACAGCGCTGTTAGGCAGGGAGTTCCAGGATTTTGTCCCTGTGGTGTAGGTACACCCACAGTGCTGTTAGGGAGGGAGTTCCAGGATTTTGTCCCTGTGGTGTTGGTACACCCACGGCGCTGTTAGGGAGGGAGTTCCAGGATTTTGTCCCTGTGGTGTAGGTACACCCACAGCGCTATTAGGGAGGGAGTTCCAGGATTTTGTCCCTGTGGTGTTGGTACACCCACGGCGCTGTTAGGGAAGCAGTTCCAGGATTTTGACCCAGCGACAGTGAAGGAACGGCCGATATATTTCCAAGTCGGGATGGTGTGGGGATTGGATGGGAACTTCCAGTTGGTGGTGTTCCCCATTTGTCTGCTGCCCTTGTCCTTCTAGATGGTAGCGGCCATGGGTTTGTAAGGTGCTGTCGAATGAGCCTTGGTGAGTTGCTGCAGTGCATCTTGTAGATGGTACACACGCTGCTGCTACTGTGCGTCGGTGGTGGAGGGAGTGAATGTTTGTGGATGGGCTGCCGATCAAGCGGGGCTGCTTTGTTCTGGACGGTGTCAAGCTTGTCGAGTGTTGTGGGAGCTGCACTCATCCTGGCAAGTGGGGAGTATCCCATCACACTCCTGACTTGTGTCTTGTAGATGGGGGAGTCAGGAGGTGAGTTACTCTCCGCAGGATTCCCAGCCTCTGACCTGCTCTTGTAGCCACAGTATTTATATGGCTGGCTCCAGTTCAGTTTCTGGTCAATGCTAACCCCCAGGATGTTGATAGTGGGGGATTCAGTGATGGTGATGCCATTGATCATCACGGGGCGATGGTTAGATTCTCTCTTGTTGGAGATGGTCATTGCCTGACACTTGTGTGGCGCGAATGTTACTTGCCACTTGTCAGCCCAAGCCTGGATATTGTCCAGGCCTTCCTGCATCTAAACATAAACTGCTTGGAACACTGTGCACAGTTCTGGTCTCCATATCCCTCGGTTAGACCACACTCGGTGCACCGTGCACAGTTCCGGTCTCCGTATCCCTCGGTGAGACCACACTTAAACCATAAGATCTAAAGACATAGGAGCTGATATTAGGCCATTCGGCCCATCGAGTCTGCTCCTCCATTCAATCATGGCTGATAAGTTTCTCAATCCCATTCTCCCGCCTTCTCCCTGTAACCTTTGATCCCCCTTACCAATCAAGAACCTATCTAAAACAAAACAAAAACAGAATTACCTGGAAAAACTCAGCAAGTCTGGCAGCATCGGCGGAGAAGAAATCAGTCAACGTTTCGAGCCTCCATGGCCCTTCGGCAGAACTGCAGCATAGTTTCAACAAGGGAGAAATATAAATTGATTTAAGGTGGGTGGGGGGCGGGGGGGAAGAGACACATTGAGGGTGTGGTGTGAGCAGATAATCAAAAGATGTCAGAGACAAAAGGGTCAAAGAGGTGTTGAAGGTGGTGGTCTTTGTCTGAGAAAAGTGCTAATTAAGAATGGAATACAGGATATTCAAAGTACAGCTCTAGTGGGGGTGGGTGGAAAGACTAAAGGTTTTAGTTTTAGATTTAAAAATAATGGAAATAGGTGGGGAAAGAAGAATCTATATAAATTATTGAAAAAAAAGGGGGTGGGGGGGGGAAAAGAAACGGGGTGGGGATGGGGGGAGGGGGAGTTTAAGATCTAAAGTTGTTGAATTCAATATTCAGCCCAGAAGGCTGTAAAGTGCCTAGTCGGAAGATGAGGTGCTGTTCCTCCAGTTTGCGTTGGGCTTCACTGGAACAATGCAGCAAGCCAAGGACAGACATGTGGGCAAGAGAACAGGGTGGAGTGTTAAAATGGCAAGCGACAGGGAGGTTTGGGTCTTTCTTGCGGACAGACCGCAGGTGTTCCGCAAAACGGTCGCCCAGTTTGCGTTTGGTCTCTCCAATGTAGAGGAGACCGCATTGGGAGCAACGAATGCAGTAGACTAAGTTAGGGGAAATGCAAGTGAAATGCTGCTTCACTTGAAAGGAGTGTTTGGGCCCTTGGACGGTGAGGAGAGAGGAAGTGAAGGGGCAGGTGTTGCATCTTCTGCGTGGGCATGGTGAAGTGCCATAAGTGGGGGTTGAGGAGTAGGGGGTGATGGAGGAGTGGACCAGGGTGTCCCGGAGGGAACGATCCCTACGGAATGCCGTCAAGGGGGGTGAAGGGAAGATGTGTTTGGTGGTGGCATCATGCTGGAGTTGGCGGAAATGGCGGAGGATGATCCTTTGAATGCGGAGGCTGGTGGGGTGATAAGTGAGGACAAGGGGGACCCTATCATGTTTCTGGGAAGGAGGAGAAGGCGTGAGGGAGAATGCGCGGGATATGGGCCGGACACGGTTGAGGGCCCTGTCAACGACCGTGGTTGGAAAACCTCGGTTAAGGAAGAAGGAGGACATGTCAGAGGAGCTGTTTTTGAAGGTAGCGTCATCAGAACAGATGCGACGGAGGCGAAGGAACTGAGAGAATGGGATGGAGTCTTTACAGGAAGCGGGGTGTGAGGAGCTGTAGTCGAGGTAGCTGTGGGAGTCGGTAGGCTTGTAATGGATATTGGTGGACAGTCTATCATCAGAAATTGAGACAGAGAGGTCAAGGAAGGGAAGAGAAGTGTCAGAGATGGACCATGTGAAGATGATGGAGGGGTGGAGATTGGAAGCAAAATTAATAAATTTTTCCAGGTCCCGACGAGAGCATGAAGCAGCACCGAAGTAATCATCGATGTACCGGAGAAAGAGTTGTGGGAGGGGGCCGGAGTAGGACTGGAACAAGGAATGTTCCACATACCCCATAAAGAGACAGGCATAGCTGGGGCCCATGCGGGTACCCATAGCCACACCTTTTATTTGGAGGAAGTGAGAGGAGTTAAAGGAGAAATTGTTCAGTGTGAGAACAAGTTCAGCCAGACGGAGGAGAGTAGTGGTGGATGGGGATTGTTGGGGCCTCTGTTCAAGGAAGAAGCTAAGGGCCCTCAGACCATCCTGGTGGGGGATGGAGGTGTAGAGGGATTGGACATCCATGGTGAAGAGGAAGCGGTTGGGGCCAGGGAACTGGAAATTGTTGATGTGACGTAAGGTGTCAGAGGAATCATGGATGTAGGTGGGAAGGGACTGGACAAGGGGAGAGAGAAGGGAGTCAAGATAACGAGAAATGAGTTCCGTGGGGCAGGAACAGGCTGACACGATCAGAACCTATCTATCTCGCTCTTAAATACACTCAATGACCTGGCCTCCACAGCTTTCTGTGGCAATGAATTCCATAGATTCACCACTCTCTGGCTAAAGAAGTTTCTCCTCATCTCTGTTCTAAAAGGTGTTCCCTTTACTCTGAGGCTGTGCCCTCGGGTCCTAGTCTCTCCTACTAATGGAAACATCTTCCCCACGTCCACTCTATCCAGGCCTTTCAGTATTCTGTAAGTTTCAATCAGATCCCCCCTCATCCTTCTAAACTCCATCGAGTATATACCCAGAGTCCTCAAACGTTCCTCATATGTTAAGCCTTTCATTCCTGGGATCGTTCTCGTGAACCTCCTCTGGACCCTCTCCAGGGCCAGCACATCCTTCCTGAGATACGGGGCCCAAAATTGCTCACAATATTCTAAATGTGGTGTGATCAGAGCCTTCTAAAGCCTCAGCAGCACATCCCTGCTTTTATATTCTAGTCCTCTCGAAATGAATGGCAACATTGCATTTGCCTTCCTAACCACCGACTCAACCTGCAAGTTAACCTTAAGAGAATCCTGGACTAGGACTCCCAAGTCCCTTTGCACTCCAGATTTCTGAATTCTCTCCCCATTTAGAAAATAGTCTATGCCTCTATTCTTCCTACCAAAGTGCATGACCTCACACTTCCCCACGTTGAATTCCATCTGCCACTTATTTGCCCATTCCCCTAACCTGTCCAAATCCTTCTGCAGCCTCCCCGCCTCCTCAATACTACCTGTCCCTCCACCTATCTTTGTATCATCTGCAAACTTAGCCAGGATGCCCTCAGTTCCTTCATCTAGATCATTAATGTATAAAGTGAAAAGTTGTGGTCCCAACACTGACCCCTGCGGAACTCCACTAGTCACCAGTTGCCATCCTGAGAAGGACCCCCTTATCCCCACTCTCTGCCTCCTGCCAGACAGCCAATCTTCTATCCATGCTAGTACCTTGCCTCTAACACCATGGGCTCTTATCTTACTGAGCAGCCTCCTGTGCGGTACCTTGTCAAAGGCCTGGAAGTCCAAGTAGATAATATTCATTGGCTCTCCTTTGTCTAACCTACTCGTTACCTCCTCAAAGAATTCTAACAGATTTGTCAGGCATGACCTCCCCTTGATGAAACCATGCTGACCTTGCCCGATTTTACCATGCACTTGCAAGTATTCTGAAATCTCATCCTTAATAACGGACTCTAAAATCTTACCAACGACCGAGGTCAGGCTAATTGGCCTGTAATTTCCCATCTTTTGCCTCACTCCCTTCTTAAACAGGGGGGTTACATTAGCGATTTTCCAGTCCTCTGGGACCCTCCCTGACTCCAGTGATTCCTGAAAGATCACCACTAACGCCTCCACTATCTCTTCAGCTATCTCCTTCAGAGCTCTGGGGTGTAATCCATCTGGTCCAGGTGATTTATCCACCTTCAGACCTTTCAGTTTTCCTAGCACCTTCTCCTTGGTAATGGCCACCATACTCACCTCTGCCCCCCGACTCTCTTGAACTTTGGGGATGTTACTCGTGTCTTCCACTGTAAAGACTGACGCAAAGTACCTATTCAGTTCCTCCGCCATTTCTTTGTTCCCCACTACTACTTCTCCAGCGTCATTTTCCAGCGGCCCAATGTCCACTTTTGCCTCTCTCTTACCCTTTATATATCTAAAAACACTCTTGCAATCTTCTTTTATATTACTGGCTAGTTTACCCTCATATTTAATCTTCTCCCTCTTTATTTCTTTTTTAGTTGTCCTCTGTTGGTCTTTGTAGGCTTCCCAATCCCCTGGTTTCCCACTGCTCTTTGCCACATTGTATGCTTCCTCTTTAGCTTTTATGCTGTCCCTGACTTCCCTTGTCAGCCATGGTTGCCTCGTCCTCCCTTTAGTATGCTTCTTCTTCCTAGGGATGAATTTTTGCTGTGTCTCCCAAATTACTCCCAGAAACTCCTGCCATTGCTGTTCCACTGTCTTTCCTGCTAGGCTCATCTCCCAGTCAATTCTGGCCAGCTCCTCCCTCATGCCTCTGTAGTTGCCTTTATTCAACTGTAATACCATTACATCTGATTCCAGCTTTTTCCTCTCAAATTGCAGGGTAAATTCTATCATATTATGGTCACTTCCTCCTAAGGGTTCCTTCACCTTAAGCTCCCTTATCAAATCTGCCTCATTACATATCACTAAATCTAGAATTTCCGTTTTTTGGCAAGGGGTCCTCCTCAATTCCCTCCTGAGTCGCGGTCACTTCTCCCAGAATGCTTCAGTCACTTCTCCCCAGTGCCCTTTGTTGGATGCTCTTCCTCCTGTTGAGTGCAAGAGTCCTTCTCCTCGATTCCCTCCTGAGTCATGGTGTCTGCGGTGACTTCTCCCAGAATGCTTCAGTCACTTCTCACCAGCGCCCTCTGTTGGATGCTCTTCCTCCTGTTGAGTGTAAGAGTCCTTTTCCTCTCTGCCTCCCTCTCCCTTGTTGCGCAGGGAGAGGGAGGCAGAGAGAGGGAGAGGAATGTTGACTCCTTGTCTCGCTCCAGGTCTGTATTTGATGTTTCTGGTTAGTCTGGTTTTATTGAGATGATTCCACTTTACTGGTCGATTTGTCTCCCTCTCAGTTCGACCTCCTTCCCTTCCCTCCCTCCGGATAATTCCTCCATCGATCCAGGAGATCCTGACCAATCAGACGGCTACGTTGACCTGTGTTGCTGCGCTGTTCTACCCAGCGACAATCTCGTACCGGTGGTTCCAGGCTCAGTCCGAAATGTCGGATCATTCCCAGACATCGCTCCCCGTTGGGAATCTGGACGGGACCTTCAGCAGCAGAAGCCAGTTGAGAGTGACGGCGGAGGAGTGGAGTTCAGGGAGCAGTTATACCTGCCAGGTCACACACGAGGCATTGGAAACCCCACTCACCCGCTCCGTCAGTGTCCGAGACAGTGAGTCACTGCTCAACCCATGGGGCAGTGGGGCTGATGGCAGCAGGGGCTGCTGGGGAGGGGAAGGGGGTCTAGATAGGGTTAGGGGATGAGTGGGACGGTCTTCGAGGGGAGAGTTAGGATCTAGAGTGATTGACTATAAGGGGAGTGTTGGGGGATTAGAAGGATGGTCTTTGTTGGGAGAGTTAGGGGATTAGAGGGATGGTCTTCGCTGGGAGAGTTAGGGGATTAGAGGGATGGTCTTCGTTGGGAGAGTTAGGGGATTAGAGGGATGGTCTTCGCTGGGAGGGTTAGGGGATTAGAGGGATGGTCTTCGATGGGAGAGTTAGGGGATTAGAGGGATGGTCTTCAATGGGAGAGTTAGGGGATTAGAGGGATGGTCTTCGCTGGGAGTGTGAGGGGATTAGAAGGATGATCTTCAATCGGAGATTTAGGGGATTAGAGGGAGGATGTTCGATGGGAGAGTTAGGGGATTAGAGGGATGGTCTTCAATGGGAGAGTTAGGGGATTAGAGGGTTGTTTTCAATGGGAGGGTGAGGGGATTAGAGGGATGGTCTTCAATGGGAGAGTTAGGGGATTAGAGGGATGGTCTTCGATAGGAGATTTAGGGGGTTAGAGGGATGGTCTTCGATGGGAGAGTGAGGGGATTAGAGGGATGGTCTTCGATGGGAGAGTGAGTGGATTAGAGCGATGGTCTTTGTTGGGAGAGTTAGAGGATTAGAGGGATGGTCTTCGATGGGGGAGTTAGGGGATTATAGGGATGGTATTCGATGAGTGAGTTAGGGGATTAAAGGGATGGTCTTCGATGGGAGAGTTAGGGGATTAGAGGGATGGTCTTCGATGGGTAGGTTAGGGGATTAGAGGGATGGTCTTCGATGGGAGAGTTAGGGGATTGGAGGGATGGTATTCGATGAGTGAGTTAGGGGATTAAAGGGATGGTCTTCGATGGGAGAGTTAGGGGATTAGAGGGATGGTCTTCGATGGGCAGGTTAGGGGATTAGAGGGATGGTCTTCGATGGGAGGGTTATGGGATTAGAGGGATGGTCTTCGTTGGGAGAGTTAGGGGATTAGAGGGATGGTCTTCGTTGGGAGGGTTAGGGGATTAGAGGGGTAGTCTTCGGTGGGAAAGTTAGGGGATTGGAGGGATGGTATTCGTTGAGTGAGTTAGGAGATTAAAGGGATGGTCTTCGATGGGAGAGCTAGTGGATTAGAGGGATGGTCTTCGTTGGGAAGGTTAGGGGATTAGAGGGATGGTCTTCGATGAGAGGGTTATGGGATTAGAGGGATGGTCTTCGTTGGGAGAGTTAGGGGATTAGAGGGATGGTCTTCATTGGGAGGGTTAGGGGATTAGAGGGATGGTCTTCGATGGGAGGGTTATGGGATTAGATGAAGGATTGATCTTCCCAGGAATTTCCATTGATGGGGGGAGAGTTGAGGGATATTTTCGATTGATGATTTATTACACCAGGTGCTACAATCCCTGGCCCCTGTGCTGAAATGTTCTCCTCACTCTGAGGGTTTTAAACTGAATCCTTCTTGTAGTTTCAGCTGAGCTGAAGATTCCTGTGGTCCAGGTGATGGATATCGAGCAGCAGGGAGCCTCTGACAATGAATCCACCACCACCCTGGCCTGCTTTGTGTCTGGTTTCTACCCAGGAGACATCTACCTGACATGGAGATCCCAGGGCAGTGAGGTGACAGACGGAGTGACCACCTTCCCAGTGACTGCGGACAGTGAGGGGACTTTCCATGTGGTCAGTCAGCTCTCTGTCCCGTCAGAAACCAGGGAGAGAGGCCAGATCTTCAGCTGTGTGGTGGGTCACCAATCCTCAAAGGAACGGATAGAACGACAGGTCAGAAAGGAACCAGGTAAAGATGCTTCCCGTCAGCATTGAAGTTGTTTTGCTCATTGATTCATTCACGGGATGTGGGGGTCGCTGGCTGGAACCCGCATTTATTGCCCATCCCTAATTGCCCCCTGAGAAGGTGGTGGGTGAGCTGCCTTCTTGAACCGCTGCAGTCCCTGTGGTGTAGGTTCACCCACAGCGCTGTTAGGGAGGGAGTTCCAGGATTTTGTCTCTGTGGTGTAGGTACACCCACGGCGCTGTTAGGGAGGGAGTTCCAGGATTTTGGCCCAGCGACAGTGAAGGAACGGCCGATATATTTCCAATTCAGGATGGTGAGGGGATTGGAGGGGAACTTCCAGGTGGTGGGTGTTCCCCATGTGTCTGCCGCGCCTGTCCTTCTAGATGGTAGAGGTCGTGGGTTTGGAAGGTGCTGTCGAAGGAGCCTTGGTGAGTTGCTGCAGTGCATCTTGTAGATGGTACACACACTGCTGCTACTGTGCGTCGGTGGTGGAGGGAATGAATGTTTGTGGATGGGGTGCCGATCAAACGTGGCTGCTTTGTCCTGGACGGTGTCGAGCTTCTTGAGTGTTGTGGGAGCTGCACTCATCCAGGCAAGTGGGGAGTATTCCATCCCACTCCTGACTTGTGCCTTGTAGATGGTGGACAGGCTTTGCGGAGTCAGGAGGTGAGTTACTCTCCGCAGGATTCCCAGCCTCTGACCTGCTCTTGTAGACACAGTATTTATATGGCTGGTCCAGTTCAGTTTCTGGTCAATGGTAACACCCAGGATGTTGATAGTGGGGGATTTAGTGATGGTAATGCCAATGAACATCAAGGGGGCGATGGTTGCATTCTCTCTTGCTGGAGATGGTCAATGCCTGGCACTTGTGTGGGCGCGAATGTTACTTGTCACTTGTCAACTCAACCTCGATAATGTCCAGGTCTTGCTGCATCTAAACATAAACTGCTTGGAGCACTGTGGACAGTTCTGCCTTCCATGACTCTCGGTTAGACCACACTCGGAGCACCGTGTGCTGTTCCGATCTCCCTATCTCTCGGTTAGACCACACTCGGAGCACCGTGTGCTGTTCCGATCTCCCTATCCCTCGGTTAGACCACACTCGGAGCACCGTGTGCTGTTCCGGTCTCCGTATCCGTCGGTTAGACTACACTCGGAGCACCGTGCACAGTTCCCGTCTCCGTATCCCTCGGTTAGACCACACTCGGAGCACCGTGCACAGTTCCCGTCTCCGTATCCCTCGGTTAGACCACACTCGGAGCACTGTGCACAGTTCCGGTCTCCGTATCCCTCGGTTAGACCACACTCGGAGCGCCGTGCACAGTTCCGGTCTCCGCATCTCTCGGTTAGACCACACTCGGAGCACCGTGCACAGTTCCGGTCTCCGCATCCCTCGGTTAGACCACAATCGGAGCACCGTGCACAGTTCCGGTCTCCGTATCCCTCGGTTAGACCACACTTGGAGCACCGTGCACAGTTCCGGTCTCCGTATCCCTTGGTTAGACCACACTCGGAGCACCGTGCACAGTTCCGGTCTCCGTATCCCTCGGTTAGACACACACTTGTTGAGCAGGGAGAGGGAGGCAGAGAGAGGGAGGGGAATGTTGACTCCTTGTCTCGCTCCAGGACTGTATTTGATGTTTCTGGTTAGTCTGGTTTTATTGAGATGATTCCACTTTACTGGTCGATTTGTCTCCCTCTCAGTTCGACCTCCTTCCCCTCCCTCCCTCCGGATAATTCCTCCATCGATCCAGGAGATCCTGACCAATCAGACGGCTACGTTGACCTGTGTTGCTGCGCTGTTCTACCCGGCGACAATCTCGTACCGGTGGTTCCAGGCTCAGTCCGACATGTCGGATCATTCCCAGACATCGCTCCCCGTTGGGAATCTGGACGGGACCTTCAGCAGCAGAAGCCAGTTGAGAGTGACGGCGGAGGAGTGGAGTTCAGAGAGCAGTTATACCTGCCAGGTCACACACGAGGCATTGGAAACCCCACTCACCAGCCCCGTCAGTGTCCGAGACAGTGAGTCACTGCTCAGGCCCATGGGGCAGTGGGGCTGATGGCAGCAGGGGCTGCTGGGGAGGGGAAGGGGGTCTAGATAGGGTTAGGGGATGAGTGGGACGGTCTTCGAGGGGAGAGTTAGGGTCCAGAGTGATTGAGTACGATGGGAGATTTAGGGGATTAGAGGGATGGTCTTCGATGGGAGAGTTAGGGGATTAGAGGGAGGGTCTTCGATGGGAGGGATAGGGGATCAGAGGGATGGTATTCGATGGGAGAGTTAGGGGATT
Organism: Cetorhinus maximus; assembly: GCF_964194155.1. NCBI lineage: Eukaryota > Metazoa > Chordata > Chondrichthyes > Lamniformes > Cetorhinidae > Cetorhinus > Cetorhinus maximus. The sequence continues at coordinate 17,328 of NW_027597522.1, read as the reverse complement.
AGAGGGATGGTCTTCGATGGGAGGGATAGGGGATTAGAGGGATGGTATTCAATGGGAGAGTTAGGGGATTAGAGGGATGGTCTTCGATGGGAGAGTTAGGGGATTAGAGGGAGGGTCTTCGATGGGTGAGTTAGGATATTAGAGGGATGGTCTTCGATGGGAGAGTTAGGGGATTAGAGAGATGGTCTTCGATGGGGAAGTCGGGGGATTAGAGGGATGGTGTTCGATGGGAGAGTTAGGGGATTAGAGAGATGGTGTTCGATGGGAGAGTTAGGGGATTAGAGGGAGGGTCTTCGATGGGGAAGTTAGGGGATTAGAGGGATGGTCTGCGATGGGTGAGTTAGGGCATTAGAGGGATGGTTTTCGATGGGAGAGTTAGGGGATTAGAGGGAGTGTTTTCGATGGGAGGGTTAGGGGATTAGAGGGATGGTCTCCGATGGGAGAGTTAGGGGATTAGAGGGATTGTCCTCGTTGGGAGGGTTAGGGGATTAGAGGGATGGTCATTGATGGGAGGGTTATGGGATTAGAGGAAGGATTGATCTTCCCAGGGCATTTCCATTGATGGGGGGAGAGGTGAGGGATATTTTCGATTGATGATTTATTACACCAGGTACTGCAATCCCTGGCCCCTGTGCTGAAATGTTCTCCTCACTCTGAGGGTTTTAAACTGAATCCTTCTTGTAGTTTCAGCTGAGCTGAAGATTCCTGTGGTCCAGGTGATGGATATCGAGCAGCAGGGAGCCTCTGACAATGAATCCACCACCACCCTGGCCTGCTTTGTGTCTGGTTTCTACCCAAGAGATATCTACCTGACATGGAGATCCCAGGGCAGTGAGGTGACAGACGGAGTGACCACCTTCCCAGTGACTGCGGACAGTGAGGGGACTTTCCATGTGGTCAGTCAGCTCTCTGTCCCATCAGAAACCAGGGAGAGAGGCCAGATCTTCAGCTGTGTGGTGGGTCACCAATCCTCAAAGGAACGGATAGAACGACAGGTCAGAAAGGAACCAGGTAAAGATGCTTCCTGTCAGCATTGAAGTTGTTTTGCTCATTGATTCATTCACGGGATGTGGGGGTCGCTGGCTGGAACCCGCATTTATTGCCCATCCCTAATTGCCCCATGAGAAGGTGGTTGGTGATCAGCCTTCTTGAACCGCTGCAGTCGCCTGTGGTGTAGGTTCACCCACAGCGCTGTTAGGGAGGGAGTTCCAGGATTTTGTCCCTGTCGTGTAGGTACACCCACGGCGCTGTTAGGGAGGGAGTTCCAGGATTTTGTCCCTGTGGTGTAGGTACACCCACAGCGCTGTTAGGGAGGGAGTTCCAGGATTTTGTCCCTGTGGTGTAGGTACACCCACAGCACTGTTAGGGAGGGAGTTCCAGGATTTTGTCCCTGTGGTGTAGGTACACCCACAGCACTGTTAGGGAGGGAGTTCCAGGATTTTGTCCCTGTCGTGTAGGTACACCCACGGCGCTGTTAGGGAGGGAGTTCCCGGATTTTGTCCCTGTGGTGTAGGTACACCCACAGCGCTGTTAGGGAGGGAGTTCCAGGATTTTGTCCGTGTGGTGTAGGTACACCCACAGCACTCTTAGGGAGGGAGTTCCAGGATTTGGACCCAGCGACAGTGAAGGAACGGCCGATATATTTCCAAGTCGGGATGGTGAGTGGCTCGGAGAGGAACTTCCAGGTGATGGTGTTCCCCATGTGTCTGCTGCCCTTGTCCTTCTAGATGGTAGCGGTCGTGGGTTTGGAAGGTGCTGTCGAAGGAGCCTTGGTGAGTTGCTGCAGTGCATCTTGTAGATGGTACACACACTGCTGCTACTGTGCGTCGGTGGGTGGAGGGAGTGAATGTTTGTGGATGGGGTGCCGATCGAGCGGGGGGGCTGCTTTGTCCTGGACAGTGTCGAGCTTCTCGAGTGTTGTGGGAGCTGCACTCATCCAGGCAAAGTGGGGAGTATCCCATCCCACTCCTGACTTGTGCCTTGTAGATGGTGGACAGGCTTTGGAGGGGGAGTCAGGAGGTGAGTTACTCTCCGCAGGATTCCCAGCCTCTGACCTGCTCTTGTAGCCACAGTATTTATATGGCTGGTCCCAGTTTAGTTTCTGGTCAATGGTAAACCCCAGGATGTTGATAGTGGGGGATTCAGTGATGGTAATGCCATTGAACACCAAGGGGGCGATGGTTAGATTCTCTCTTGTTGGAGATGGTCATTGCCTGACACTTGTGTGGGCGCGAATGTTGACAGTGGGGGATTCAGCGATGGGAATGGTGTTGAAATTGCTCCTTGTTTTTCCTGCTCTGCCAGTGTTAGTGCCAGTGCCAGCGAGAT
>NW_027597522.1:0-5000 GCF_964194155.1 Cetorhinus maximus | reverse complement strand
AGGGACTGGGAAACACTGACCAGCAGAGAGAGAGGGACTGGGAATCACTGACCAGCAGAGAGAGAGGGACTGGGAATCACTGAGCGCAGAGAGAGAGGGACTGGGAATTACTGACCAGCAGAGAGAGAGGGACTGGGAATCACTGACCAGCAGAGAGAGAGGGACTGGGAATCACTGACCAGCAGAAGAGAGGGACTTGGAATCACTGACCAGCAGAGAGAGAGGGACTGGGAATCACTGACCAGCAGAGAGAGAGGGACTGGGAATCACTGACCAGCAGAGAGAGAGAGGGACTGGGAATCACTGACCAACAGAGAGAGAGGGACTGGGAATCACTGACCAGCAGAGAGAGAGAGGGACTGGGAATCACTGACCAGCAGAGAGAGAGGGACTGGGAATCACTGACCAGCAGAGAGAGAGAGGGACTGGGAATCACTGACCCGCAGAGAGAGAGGGACTGGGAATCACTGACCAACAGAGAGAGAGAGGGACTGGGAATCACTGACCCGCAGAGAGAGAGGGACTGGGAATCACTGACCAGCAGAGAGAGAGGGACTGGGAATCACTGACCAGCAGAGAGAGAGAGGGACTGGGAATCACTGACCCGCAGAGGAGAGAGTGTTAAATGGACCCCATTGTGGAAATCACTGATTCTCAGCAAACTGAGAGAGGGACTGGGTGTTGAAATCACTGACCAGCAGAGAGAGAGAGACTGGGAATCACTGACCAGCAGAGAGAGAGGGACTGGGAATCACTGACCAGCAGAGAGAGAGGGACTGGGAATCACTCACCAGCAGAGAGAGAGGGACTGGGAATCACTGACCTGCAGAGTGGGGAACGAGTGTTAAATGGACCCCATTGTGGAAGATAAGCTGATATCTCAAAATAACTGGAACAGGAGGAGGTTCAGTGTGAGCTGGGTGTGTAACCCCATCGACACCCAGCGTGAATTAAACAACAGAGTGTTTTCCAGTGAAGTACGAATTGTTCTGAGAGTGATTTGTCCTGTTTTCAGGGAACTGGACAGGTGAAACTCGGAGACAGAGGGATCCGGATCCCAGTCTACACGACATCGACAAACTGGGAAACTCCGGCACAAACCACTCGACACCACTGAACAGAGAGTGAACCCATCACACCCAGCACCCAGTCACCCCCACCCAGCACCCAGTCACCCCCACCCAGCACCCAGTCACCCCCACCCAGCACCCAGCCACCCCCACCCAGCACCCAGACACCCCCACCCAGCACCCAGTCACCCCATCCAGCACCCAGTCACCCCCACCCAGCACCCAGTCACCCCATCCAGCACCCAGTCACCCCCACCCAGCACCCAGACACCCCCACCCAGCACCCAGTCACCCCCACCCAGCACCCAGTCACCCCCACCCAGCACCCAGTCACCCCCACCCAGCACCCAGTCACCCCCATCCAGCACCCAGTCACCCCCACCCAGCACCCAGTCACCCCATCCAACACCCAGTCACCCCCATCCAGCACCCAGTCACCCCCACCCAGCACCCAGTCACCCCATCCAACACCTAGTCACCCCCACCCAGCACCCAGTCACCCCCACCCAGCACCCAGTCACCCCATCCAGCACCCAGTCACCCATCAAGCACCCAGTCACTCAGGTCCCACAATCCCCATGGGTCCAACCCCAGGTTGACAGTCGCTCCTATCCCAGCGCCAGTCTCTGGTAGATTCCAGTAAACCCATTTCTTTGATCATTTCGTGCACTGAACAATCTCTCCTCTGTTCATCGACCCCTTCACCTATTAAACCTTTTTCTATTCTCCCGACCTCGGTGATGTGTTATTTTGACCCCTTTTCCCCCACCCCAGCCCTGTCCGCCTGTGTCTCTGGGATCTCCCTGAGTAATGGATAATTGGAGATAAGACTGGGGAAGGGGTTTGGATACAGAGAGGAGGGTGAATGGCTGCTTATTTCAGAGCGGAGGTCAGTCTGCAGTGATGTCCCCTCGGTCTCACTATTAGAATCAATGCTCTTTTTGATATAGAGAACCTGGTCTTGACTATACTGAGCAAAATTACAGAGTTTCTCACTCATACCAAACTCAGGAATGTGATAAATAAACAGGCGGCTCTTAGTCAGCACATCCACAAACATTCACTCCCTTCACCACCGACGCACAGTAGCAGCAGTGTGTGTACCATCTACAAGATGCACTGCAGCAACTCACCAAGGCTCCTTCAACAGCACCATCCTAACTCACGACTACTATTATCTAGAAGGACAAGGGCAGCAGACACATGGGGAACACCCACCACCTGGAAGTTCCCCTCCGAGCCCCTCACCATCCTGACTTGGAAATATATCGGCCGTTCCTTCACTATCGCTGGGTCCAAATCCTGGAACTTGCTCCCTAACAGCACCGTGGATGTACCTACACCACAGGGACAAAATCCTGGAACTCCCTCCCTAACAGCGCTGTGGGTGTACCTACACCACAGGGACAAAATCCTGGAACTCCCTCCCTAACAGCGCTGTGGGTGTACCTACACCACAGGGACAAAATCCTGGAACTCCCTCCCTAACAGCGCTGTGGGTGTACCTACACCACACAGGGGACAAAATCCTGGAACTCCCTCCCTAACAGCGCCGTGGGTGTACCTACACCACAGGGACAAAATCCTGGAACTCCCTCCCTAACAGCGCTGTGGGTGTACCTACACCACAGGGGACAAAATCCTGGAACTCCCTCCCTAACAGCGCTGTGGGTGTACCCATACCACAGGGGCTGCAGCGGTTCAAGAAGGCAGCTCACCCACCACCTTCTCAAGGGGGCAATTAGGGATGGGCAATAAATGCTGGGCTCGGCCAGTGACATCCACACCCCCTGAATGAACATTTGAATCTATGAACATACAAACAGGGAACAGGAGGAGGCCATTCAGCCCCTCGAGTTTGCTCATTCAATAAGATCATGGCTGATCTGAAAGTCACTTGAAACCTGTACCCCACCCACCCCCCGATAATCTTTTACCCCCCTTGTTAATCAAGAATCTATCCACCTTCGGTCTTAATAATATTCACAGACTCCGCTCCCAACGCCTTTCGAGTTCCAAACACTCAATGCCCTCAGAGAGAGAAACATCTCTCCTCATCTCCGTCCTAAATGGGTGACCCTTATCTTTAAACTGTGACCCCCTCGTTCTAGATTCTCCCACAAGAGGAAACATCCTCTCCACATCCCACCCTGTCCGAGACCCCCTCAGGCCCCTAAAGGTTTCAATCGAGTCGCCTCTCACTCTTCTAAACTCCAGCGGATACAAGCCTAACCTGTCCGACCTTCCCTCATAAAACACACCGCGCATCCCTGGTATTAGTCTGGTAAACCTTCTCTGAACTGCTTACCACATATTCACATCCTTCCTTAAATAAGGAGGCCAACGCTGGACACAACACTCCAGATGTGGTCTCACCAGTGCCCTGGACAACTGAAGCAGAACCTCCCTAAATTTTATATTCAACTGATGCTAAAAGACCTGCCCAGTTCCTCTGCTCATCTCCTTGTTTTACATTATCAATTCTCCAGCCTCACTTCCTACAGGCTCAGCACTCACTGTCTTCACTCCTTTACATCTTTCGTTTGTCTAAAAGCTCTTACCGCGAATAAATAGATATCGGCTCTCTCACCTTCCGCTGTTCCTGGCGTCTTCCCGGTCCCGGATTATTCCTTCCCTGCCTGTACTTTGTGTTTCCCTGTTGTCTCCCTCTTCGGACTTCAGGTCTTTTTTTTAAGGGGCACGACCCTGAGCAGCTCTTGTCCTGAGGACCCAGGGTAACCCTTGACCCTGTACAGCAGTTGTCCTGAGCTCCTGAGTGACCTCTGACCCCGTACAGCGATTGTCTCCAGATCCCAGTGTGACCCTTGACCCTGTACAGTGGGTGTCCCTGGATCCCAGTGTGACCCCTGACCCCGTATAAGGGTTGTCCTCAGTTCCTAGTGTGACCCTTGACCCCGTACAGTGAGTGTTCCTGGGTCCCAGTGTGACCCCTGACCCCGTACAGGACCCAACTTGAGCTCCTGAGTGACCCTTGACCCTGTACAGCGGTTGTCCTGAGCTCCTGAGTGACCCCTGACCCCGTACGGTGGTGGTCCTGAGCTCCTGAGTGACCTCTGACCCCATACAGCGATTGTCTCTAGATCCCAGTGTGACCCTTGACCACGTACAGTGGGTGTCCCTGGATCCCAGTGTGACCCTTGACCCTGTACAGGGGGTGTCCCTGGATCCCAGTGTGAACCTTGACCCTGTACAGTGGGTGTCTCTAGATCCCAGTATGACCCCTGACCCTGTATAGGGATTGTCCTGAGTTCCTAGAGTGACCCTTGACCCTGTACAATGAGCGTTCCTGGATCCCAGTGTGACCCCTGACCCCGTACAGGGGCAACACTGAGCTCCTGAGTGACCCTTGACCCTGTGTAGTGGATGTCCCGGGATCACAGTGTGACCCCTGACCCTGTACAGTGGGTATCTCTAGATCCCAGTGTGACCCCTGACCCTGTAGAGGGGCAACCCTGAGCTCTGAGTGACCCTTGACCCTGTGTAGTGGATGTCCCTGGATTGCAGTGCGACCCCTGACCCCGTACAGCAGGTTCTCCTGTGGTCAGTGTGTATGGACAATGAGTAAAAACTCACAGGTAAAGTTTCTCATTCAGCTTTTATTTTAATTTCTAACCGAGTTCAATGGTTAAGCCGACAGACTGGAGAAAATTAACTGCAATAAGAGGGTAAAACACTGAGATTCGTGCACAACAACAACAGCAGATCCTGGGCACATTACAGATTCTTTAACACCACCAAGGGACAGCCAGAGAGAGACAGAGGGAGAACGAGAGGGGGGGGAGAGAGAGAGAGAGGGGAGGGAGAGAGAGAGAGAGAGAGAGGGGGGGGAAGAGAGAGAGAGAGAGAGAGGGGGGAGAGAGAGAGAGAGAGAGAGAGAGGGGGGGGGGGAGAGGAGAGAGAGGAGAGGGG
>NW_027597521.1:0-76955 GCF_964194155.1 Cetorhinus maximus | reverse complement strand
CTCTCTCGCCCTCTGTCCCGCTCTCACTCTCTCGCCCTCTATCCCGCTCTCTCTCTCTCTCGCCCTCTATCCCGCTCTTCTCTCTTTCTCGCCCTCTATCCCGATCTCTCTCTCTCTCGCCCTTTATCCCGCTCTGTCTCTCTCTCGCCCTCTATCCCGCTCTCTCTCTTTCTCGCCCTCTATCCCGCTCTCTCTCTCTCTCGCCCTCTAACCCGCTCGCTCTCTTTCTTGCCCTCTATCCCGCTTCTCTCTCTCTCGCCCTCTATCCGCTCTCTCTCTCTCTCGCCCTCTGTCCGCTCTCACCTCTCGCCCCCTCTATCCCGCTCTGTCTCTCTCTCGCCGTCTTCCCGCTCTCTCACTTTCTCGCCCTCTAACCCGCTCTCTCTCTCTCTCGCCCTCTATCCCGCTCTGTCTCTCTCTCGCCCTCTATCCCGCTCTCTCTCTTCTCGCCCTCTATCCCGCTCTCACTCTCTCGCCCTCTATCCCGCACTCTCTCTCTCTCGCCCTCTGTCCCGCTCTCACTCTCGCCCTGTATCCCGCTCTCTCTCTCTCTCGCCCTCTATCCCGCTCTTTCTCTCTTTCTCGCCCTCTATCCCGATCTCTCTCTCTCTCGCCCTCTATCCCGCTCTGTCTCTCTCTCGCCCTCTATCCCGCTCTCTCTCTTTTCTCGCCCTCTATCCCGCTCTCTCTCTCTCTCGCCCTCTAACCCGCTCGCTCTCTTTCTTGCCCTCTATCCCGCTTCTCTCTCTCTCGCCCTCTATCCCGCTCTCTCTCTCTCTCGCCCTCTGTCCCGCTCTCACTCTCGCCCCCTCTATCCCGCTCTGTCTCTCTCTCGCCGTCTATCCCGCTCTCTCACTTTCTCGCCCTCTAACCCGCTCTCTCTCTCTCTCGACCTCTATCCCGCTCTGTCTCTCTCTCGCCCTCTATCCCGCTCTCTCTCTTTCTCGCCCTCTATCCCGCTCTCTCTCTCTCTCGCCCTCTATCCCGCTCTCTCTCCTGCCCTCTATCCCTCTCTCTCCCACCCTCTATCCCGCTCTCTCTCTCGCCCTCTATCCCGCTCTCTCTCTCTCGCCTCTGTCCCGCTCTCTTTCATTCACGCCCTCTATCCCGCTCTGTCTTTTTGTCGCCTCTATCCCACTCTCTCTCTCTCGCCCTCTATCCCGCTCTGTCTCTCTCTCTCGCCCTCTATCCCGCTCTCTCTCTCTCGCCCTCTATCCCGCTCTCTTCTCTCGCCCTCTGTCCCGCTCTCTTTCATTCTCGCCCTCTATCCCGCTCTGTCTTTTTGTCGCCCTCTATCCCACTCTCTCTCTCTCTCCCTCTATCCCGCTCTCTCTCTTCTCGCCCTCTATCCCGCTCTCTCTCTCTCTCTCGCCCTCTATCCTGCTCTCTCTCTCTCGCCCTCTATCCCGCTCTCTCTCTCTCTCTCGCCCTCTATCCCGCTCTCTCCCTCTTTCTCGCCCTCTATCCCTCTCTCTCTCTCTCTCCCCCTCTATCCCGCTCTGTCTCTCTCTCTCGCCCTCTATCCCATTCTCCTCCTCTCGCCCTCTATCCCGCTCTCTCTCTCTCTCTCGCCCTCTATCCCGTTCTCCTCTCTCGCCCTCAATCCCGCTCTCTCTCTCTCTCGCCCTCTATCACGCTCTCTCTCTCTCTCGCCCACTATCCCCGCTCTCTCGCCCTCTATCCCGCTCTCTCTCGCCCTATATCCCGCTCTCTCTCGCCGTCTATCCCGCTCTCTCTCGGCCTCTATCCCTCTCTGTCTCTCACACTCGCCCTCTATGCCGCTCTCTCTCTCTCTCGCCCTCTATCCCGCTCTCTCTCTCTCTCGCCCTCTATCCCACTCTCTCTCTTTATCGCCCTCTATCCCGATCTCTCTCTCTCGCCCTCTATCCCGCTCTGTCTCCCTCTTGCCCTCTATCCCGCTCTCTCTCTCTCTCGCCATCTATCCCGCTCACTCTCTCTCTCGCCCTCTATCCCGCTCTCTCTCTCTCTCGCCCTCTATCCCGCTCTCTCTCTCTCTCTCGCCCTCTATCCCGCTCACTCTCTCTCCTCGCCCTCTATCCCACTCTCCTCTCTCTCGCCCTCTCTCTCTCGCCCTGTATTCCGCTCTCTCTCGCCCTCTATCCTGGTCTCTCTCTCTCTCCCTCTATCCCGCTCTCTCTCTCTCTCTCCTCTATCCCTCTCTCTCTCGCCCTCTATCCCGCTCTCTCTCTCTGCGACTCGCCCTCTATCCCGCTCTCTCTCTCTCGTCCTCTATCCCTCGCTATCTCTCTCATCCGCTATCCCGCTCTCTCTCTCTCTCTCTCTCGCCCTCTATCCCGCTCTCTCGCCCTCTGTCCCGCTCTCACTCTCTCGCCCTCTATCCCGCTCTCTCTCTCTTACTCGCCCTCTATCCCGTTCTCACTCTCTCGCCCTCTATCCCGTTCAACCTCTCTCGCCCTCTATCCCACTCTCTCTCCCTCGCCCTCTATCCCGTTCTCCCTCTCTCGCCCTCTATCCCGCTCTCTCTCTCTCTCTCGACCTCTAACCCCCCACTCTCTCGCCCTCTATCACGCTCTCTCTCTCTCTCTCGCCCTCTATCCATTTCTCCCTCTCTGCCCTCTATTCCGCTCTCTCTCTCTCTCGCCCTCTATCACGCTCTCTCTCTCTCTCGCCCTCTATCCCGCTCTCTCTCTCCCTCTATCCCGCTCTCTCTCTCTCTCGTCCTCTATCCCGGTCTCTCTCTCGCTCCCTATATCCCGCTCCCTCTCTCTCGTCCTCTATCCCTCTCTATCTCTCTCGTCCTCTATCCCCCTCTATCTCTGCGAGTCGCCCTCTATCCCGCTCTCTCGCCCTCTATCCCGCTCTCTCTCGACCTCTATCCGCTCTCTCTCGCCGTCTATCCCGCTCTCTCTCGCCCTCTATCCCTCTCTGTCTCTCACTCGCCTTCTATCCCGCTCTCTCTCTTTCTCGCCCTCTATCCCGCTCTCTCTCCCTCTCGCCCTCTATCCCGCTCAGTCTCTCACTCACCCTCTATCCCGCTCTCTCTCTCTCTCGCCCTCTATCCCGCCTCTCTCTCTCTCTCGCCCTCTATCCCATCTCTCTCTCTTTCTCACCTCTATCCGATCTCTCTCTCTCGCCCGCTATCCCACTCTGTCTCTCACTCACCCTCTATCCCGCTCTCTCTCTCTCTCGCCCTCTATCCCGCTCTCTCTCTTTCTCGCCATCCATCCCGCTCTGTCTCTCTCTCGCCCTCTATCCCGCTCTCTCTCCTCTCGCCCTCTATCCCGCTCTGTCTCTCTCTCGCCCTCTATCTCGCTCTCGCTCTCTCTTCGCCCTCCATCCCGCTCTCTCTCTCTCGCCCTCTATACCTCTCTCTCTCTTTCTCGCCCTCTATCCCGACTCTCTCTTCTCTCGCCCTCTATCCCGCTCTGTCTCTCTCTCGCCCTCTATCCCGCTCTCTCTCTTCTCGCCCTCTATCCCGCTCTCTCTCTCTCTCGCCCTCTACCCCGCTCTCTCTTTCTTGCCCTCTATCCCGCTCTCTCACTCTCTCGCCCTCTATCCCGCACTCTCTCTCTCGCCCTCTGTCCCGCTCTCACTCTCTCGCCCTCTATCCCACTCTCTCTCTCTCTCGCCCTCTATCCCGCTCTTTCTCTCTTTCTCGCCCTCTATCCCGATCTCTCTCTCTCTCGCCCTTTATCCCGCTCTGTCTCTCTCTCGCCCTCTATCCCGCTCTCTCTCTTTCTCGCCCTCTATCCCGCTCTCTCTCTCTCTCTCGCCCTCTAACCCGCTCGCTCTCTTTCTTGCCCTCTATCCCGCTTCTCTCTCTCTCGCCCTCTATCCCGCTCTCTCTCTCTCTCGCCCTCTGTCCCGCTCTCCACTCTCGCCCCCTCTATCCCGCTCTGTCTCTCTCTCGCCGTCTATCCCGCTCTCTCACTTTCTCGCCCTCTAACCCGCTCTCTCTCTCTCTCTCGCCCTCTATCCCGCTCTGTCTCTCTCTCGCCCTCTATCCCGCTCTCTCTCTTCTCGCCTCTATCCCGCTCTCTCTCTCTCTCGCCCTCTATCCCGCTCTCTCTCCTGCCCTCTATCCCTCTCTCTCCCACCCTCTATCCCGCTCTCTCTCTCTCGCCCTCTGTCCCGCTCTCTTTCATTCACGCCCTCTATCTCGCTCTGTCTTTTGTCGCCCTCTATCCCGCTCTCTCTCGCCCTCCATCCCGTTCTCCCTCTCTCGCCCTCTATCCCGCTCTCTCTCTCTCTCTCTCGCCCTCTATCCCGCTCTCTCTCTCTCTCTCGCCCTCTATCCCGTTCTCCCTCTCTCGCCCTCTATCCCGCTCTCTCTCTCTCTCTCGCCCTCTATCCCGCTCTCTCTCTCTCTTGCCCTCTATCCCGCTCTGTCTCTCCCTCTATCCCGCTCTCTCTCTCTCTCGTCCTCTATCCCGGTCTCTCTCTCGCTCCCTCTATCCCGCTCCCTCTCTCTCGTCCTCTATCCCTCTCTTTCTCTCTCGTCCTCTATCCCTTTCTACCTCTGCGAGTCGCCCACTATCCCGCTCTCTCGCCCTCTATCCCGCTCTCTCTCGCCCTCTATCCCGCTCTCTCTCTTTCTTGCCCTCTATCCCACTCTGTCTCTCTCTCGCCCTCTATCCCGCTCTGTCTCTCACTCACCCTCTATCCCGCTCTCTCTCTTTCTCGCCCTCTATCCCGATCTCTCTCTCTCGCCCTCTATCCCGCTCTGTCTCCCTCTCGCCCTCTATCCCGCTCTCTCTCTCTCTCTCGCCATCTATCCCGCTCACTCTCTCTCTCGCCCTCTATCCCGCTCTCTCTCTCTCTCGCCCTCTATCCCGCTCTCTCTCTCTCTCGCCCTCTCTCTCTCGCCCTGTATTCCGCTCTCTCTCGCCCTCTATCCTGGTCTCTCTCACTCTCCCTCTATCCCCTCTCTCGCTCTCTCGTCCTCTATCCCTCTCTCTCTCGCCCTCTGTCCCGCTCTCTCTCTCTGCGACTCGCCCTCTATCCCGCTCTCTCTCTCTCGCCTCTATCCCGTTCTCCCTCTCTCGCCCTCTATCCCGCTCTCTCTCTCTCTCTCTCTTGCCCTTTATCCCGCTCTCTCTCTCTCTCTCGCCCTCTATCCCGCTCCCTCTCTCTCTCGCCCTCGATACTGCTCTCTCTCTCTCTCGTCCTCTATCCCGGTCTATCTCTCGCTCCCTCTATCCCGCACTCTCTCTCTCGTCCTCTATCCCTCGCTATCTCTCTCATCCGCTATCCCGCTCTCTCTCTCTCTCTCTCGCCCTCTATCCCGCTCTCTCGCCCTCTGTCCCGCTCTCACTCTCTCGCCCTCTATCCCGCTCTCTCTCTCTTACTCGCCCTCTATCCCGTCTCACTCTCTCGCCCTCTATCCCGTTCAACCTCTCTCGCCCTCTATCCCACTCTCTCTCCCTCGCCCTCTATCCCGTTCTCCCTCTCTCGCCCTCTATCCCGCTCTCTCTCTCTCTCTCGACCTCTAACCCCCCACTCTCTCGCCCTCTATCACGCTCTCTCTCTCTCTCTCGCCCTCTATCCATTTCTCCCTCTCTCACCCTCTATTCCGCTCTCTCTCTCTCTCGCCCTCTATCCCGCTCTCTCTCTCCCTCTATCCCGCTCTCTCTCTCTCTCGTCCTCTATCCCGGTCTCTCTCTCGCTCCCTATATCCCGCTCCCTCTCTCTCGTCCTCTATCCCTCTCTATCTCTCTCGTCCTCTATCCCCCTCTATCTCTGCGAGTCGCCCTCTATCCCGCTCTCTCGCCCTCTATCCCGCTCTCTCTCGACCTCTATCCCGCTCTCTCTCGCCGTCTATCCGCTCTCTCTCGCCCTCTATCCCTCTCTGTCTCTCACTCGCCTTCTATCCCGCTCTCTCTCTCTCTCGCCCTCTATCCCGCTCTCTCTCTCTCTCGCCCTCTATCCCATCTCTCTCTCTTTCTCACCCTCTATCCCGATCTCTCTCTCTCGCCCGCTATCCCGCTCTGTCTCTCACTCACCCTCTATCCCGCTCTCTCTCTCTCTCGCCCTCTATCCCGCTCTCTCTCTTTCTCGCCATCCATCCCGCTCTGTCTCTCTCTCGCCCTCTATCCCGCTCTCTCTCTCTCGCCCTCTATCCCGCTCTGTCTCTCTCTCGCCCTCTATCTCGCTCTCGCTCTCTCTCGCCCTCTATCCCGCTCTCTCTCTCTCGCCCTCTATACCGCTCTCTCTCTTTCTCGCCCTCTATCCCGATCTCTCTCTCTCTCGCCCTCTATCCCGCTCTGTCTCTCTCTCGCCCTCTATCCCGCTCTCTCTCTTTCTCGCCCTCTATCCCGCTCTCTCTCTCTCTCGCCCTCTACCCCGCTCTCTCTCTTTCTTGCCCTCTATCCCGCTCTCTCACTCTCTCGCCCTCTATCCCGCACTCTCTCTCTCTCGCCCTCTGTCCCGCTCTCACTCTCTCGCCCTCTATCCCGCTCTCTCTCTCTCTCGCCCTCTATCCCGCTCTTTCTCTCTTTCTCGCCCTCTATCCCGATCTCTCTCTCTCTCGCCCTTTATCCCGCTCTGTCTCTCTCTCGCCCTCTATCCCGCTCTCTCTCTTTCTCGCCCTCTATCCCGCTCTCTCTCTCTCTCGCCCTCTAACCCGCTCGCTCTCTTTCTTGCCCTCTATCCCGCTTCTCTCTCTCTCGCCCTCTATCCCGCTCTCTCTCTCTCTCGCCCTCTGTCCCGCTCTCACTCTCGCCCCCTCTATCCCGCTCTGTCTCTCTCTCGCCGTCTATCCCGCTCTCTCACTTTCTCGCCCTCTAACCCGCTCTCTCTCTCTCTCTCGCCCTCTATCCCGCTCTGTCTCTCTCTCGCCCTCTATCCCGCTCTCTCTCTTTCTCGCCCTCTATCCCGCTCTCACTCTCTCGCCCTCTATCCCGCACTCTCTCTCTCTCGCCCTCTGTCCCGCTCTCACTCTCTCGCCCTCTATCCCGCTCTCTCTCTCTCTCGCCCTCTATCCCGCTCTTTCTCTCTTTCTCGCCCTCTATCCCGATCTCTCTCTCTCTCGCCCTCTATCCCGCTCTGTCTCTCTCTCGCCCTCTATCCCGCTCTCTCTCTTTCTCGCCCTCTATCCCGCTCTCTCTCTCTCTCGCCCTCTAACCCGCTCGCTCTCTTTCTTGCCCTCTATCCCGCTTCTCTCTCTCTCGCCCTCTATCCCGCTCTCTCTCTCTCTCGCCCTCTGTCCCGCTCTCACTCTCGCCCCCTCTATCCCGCTCTGTCTCTCTCTCGCCGTCTATCCCGCTCTCTCACTTTCTCGCCCTCTAACCCGCTCTCTCTCTCTCTCTCGCCCTCTATCCCGCTCTGTCTCTCTCTCGCCCTCTATCCCGCTCTCTCTCTTTCTCGCCCTCTATCCCGCTCTCTCTCTCTCTCGCCCTCTATCCCGCTCTCTCTCCTGCCCTCTATCCCTCTCTCTCCCACCCTCTATCCCGCTCTCTCTCTCGCCCTCTATCCCGCTCTCTCTCTCTCGCCCTCTGTCCCGCTCTCTTTCATTCACGCCCTCTATCCCGCTCTGTCTTTTTGTCGCCCTCTATCCCACTCTCTCTCTCTCGCCCTCTATCCCGCTCTGTCTCTCTCTCTCGCCCTCTATCCCGCTCTCTCTCTCTCGCCCTCTATCCCGCTCTCTCTCTCTCGCCCTCTGTCCCGCTCTCTTTCATTCTCGCCCTCTATCCCGCTCTGTCTTTTTGTCGCCCTCTATCCCACTCTCTCTCTCTCGCCCTCTATCCCGCTCTCTCTCTCTCTCGCCCTCTATCCCGCTCTCTCTCTCTCTCTCGCCCTCTATCCTGCTCTCTCTCTCTCGCCCTCTATCCCGCTCTCTCTCTCTCTCTCGCCCTCTATCCCGCTCTCTCCCTCTTTCTCGCCCTCTATCCCTCTCTCTCTCTCTCTCTCCCCCTCTATCCCGCTCTGTCTCTCTCTCTCGCCCTCTATCCCATTCTCCCTCTCTCGCCCTCTATCCCGCTCTCTCTCTCTCTCTCGCCCTCTATCCCGTTCTCCCTCTCTCGCCCTCAATCCCGCTCTCTCTCTCTCTCGCCCTCTATCACGCTCTCTCTCTCTCTCGCCCACTATCCCGCTCTCTCGCCCTCTATCCCGCTCTCTCTCGCCCTATATCCCGCTCTCTCTCGCCGTCTATCCCGCTCTCTCTCGGCCTCTATCCCTCTCTGTCTCTCACTCGCCCTCTATGCCGCTCTCTCTCTCTCTCGCCCTCTATCCCGCTCTCTCTCTCTCTCGCCCTCTATCCCACTCTCTCTCTTTATCGCCCTCTATCCCGATCTCTCTCTCTCGCCCTCTATCCCGCTCTGTCTCCCTCTTGCCCTCTATCCCGCTCTCTCTCTCTCTCGCCATCTATCCCGCTCACTCTCTCTCTCGCCCTCTATCCCGCTCTCTCTCTCTCTCGCCCTCTATCCCGCTCTCTCTCTCTCTTGCCCTCTATCCCGCTCACTCTCTCTCTCGCCCTCTATCCCACTCTCTCTCTCTCTCGCCCTCTCTCTCTCGCCCTGTATTCCGCTCTCTCTCGCCCTCTATCCTGGTCTCTCTCTCTCTCCCTCTATCCCGCTCTCTCTCTCTCTCGTCCTCTATCCCTCTCTCTCTCGCCCTCTATCCCGCTCTCTCTCTCTGCGACTCGCCCTCTATCCCGCTCTCTCTCTCTCGTCCTCTATCCCTCGCTATCTCTCTCATCCGCTATCCCGCTCTCTCTCTCTCTCTCTCGCCCTCTATCCCGCTCTCTTGCCCTCTGTCCCGCTCTCACTCTCTCGCCCTCTATCCCGCTCTCTCTCTCTTACTCGCCCTCTATCCCGTTCTCACTCTCTCGCCCTCTATCCCGTTCAACCTCTCTCGCCCTCTATCCCACTCTCTCTCCCTCGCCCTCTATCCCGTTCTCCCTCTCTCGCCCTCTATCCCGCTCTCTCTCTCTCTCTCGACCTCTAACCCCCCACTCTCTCGCCCTCTATCACGCTCTCTCTCTCTCTCTCGCCCTCTGTCCATTTCTCCCTCTCTCACCCTCTATTCCGCTCTCTCTCTCTCTCGCCCTCTATCCCGCTCTCTCTCTCCCTCTATCCCGCTCTCTCTCTCTCTCGTCCTCTATCCCGGTCTCTCTCTCGCTCCCTATATCCCGCTCCCTCTCTCTCGTCCTCTATCCCTCTCTATCTCTCTCGTCCTCTATCCCCCTCTATCTCTGCGAGTCGCCCTCTATCCCGCTCTCTCGCCCTCTATCCCGCTCTCTCTCGACCTCTATCCCGCTCTCTCTCGCCGTCTATCCCGCTCTCTCTCGCCCTCTATCCCTCTCTGTCTCTCACTCGCCTTCTATCCCGCTCTCTCTCTTTCTCGCCCTCTATCCCGCTCTCTCTCTTTCTCGCCATCCATCCCGCTCTGTCTCTCTCTCGCCCTCTATCCCATCTCTCTCTCTTTCTCACCCTCTATCCCGATCTCTCTCTCTCGCCCGCTATCCCGCTCTGTCTCTCACTCACCCTCTATCCCGCTCTCTCTCTCTCTCGCCCTCTATCCCGCTCTCTCTCTTTCTCGCCATCCATCCCGCTCTGTCTCTCTCTCGCCCTCTATCCCGCTCTCTCTCTCTCGCCCTCTATCCCGCTCTGTCTCTCTCTCGCCCTCTATCTCGCTCTCGCTCTCTCTCGCCCTCTATCCCGCTCTCTCTCTCGCCCTCTATACCGCTCTCTCTCTTTCTTGCCCTCTATCCCGCTCTCTCACTCTCTCGCCCTCTATCCCGCACTCTCTCTCTCTCGCCCTCTGTCCCGCTCTCACTCTCTCGCCCTCTATCCCGCTTCTCTCTCTCTCGCCCTCTATCCCGCTCTCTCTCTCTCTCGCCCTCTGTCCCGCTCTCACTCTCGCCCCCTCTATCCCGCTCTGTCTCTCTCTCGCCGTCTATCCCGCTCTCTCACTTTCTCGCCCTCTAACCCGCTCTCTCTCTCTCTCTCGACCTCTATCCCGCTCTGTCTCTCTCTCGCCCTCTATCCCGCTCTCTCTCTTTCTCGCCCTCTATCCCGCTCTCTCTCTCTCTCGCCCTCTATCCCGCTCTCTCTCCTGCCCTCTATCCCTCTCTCTCCCACCCTCTATCCCGCTCTCTCTCTCGCCCTCTATCCCGCTCTCTCTCTCTCGCCCTCTGTCCCGCTCTCTTTCATTCACGCCCTCTATCCCGCTCTGTCTTTTTGTCGCCCTCTATCCCACTCTCTCTCTCTCGCCCTCTATCCCGCTCTGTCTCTCTCTCTCGCCCTCTATCCCGCTCTCTCTCTCTCGCCCTCTATCCCGCTCTCTCTCTCTCGCCCTCTGTCCCGCTCTCTTTCATTCTCGCCCTCTATCCCGCTCTGTCTTTTTGTCGCCCTCTATCCCACTCTCTCTCTCTCGCCCTCTATCCCGCTCTCTCTCTCTCTCGCCCTCTATCCCGCTCTCTCTCTCTCTCTCGCCCTCTATCCTGCTCTCTCTCTCTCGCCCTCTATCCCGCTCTCTCTCTCTCTCTCGCCCTCTATCCCGCTCTCTCCCTCTTTCTCGCCCTCTATCCCTCTCTCTCTCTCTCTCCCCCTCTATCCCGCTCTGTCTCTCTCTCTCGCCCTCTATCCCATTCTCCCTCTCTCGCCCTCTATCCCGCTCTCTCTCTCTCTCTCGCCCTCTATCCCGTTCTCCCTCTCTCGCCCTCAATCCCGCTCTCTCTCTCTCTCGCCCTCTATCACGCTCTCTTCTCTCTCGCCCTCTATCCCGCTCTGTCTCTCCCTCTATCCCGCTCTCTCTCTCTCTCGTCCTCTATCCCGGTCTCTCTCTCGCTCCCTCTATCCCGCTCCCTCTCTCTCGTCCTCTATCCCTCTCTATCTCTCTCATCCTCTATCCCTCTCTATCTCTGCGAGTCGCCCTCTATCCCGCTCTCTCTCTCTCTCTCTCGCCCTCTATCCCGGTCTCTCTCTCTCTCTCTCACCCTCTATCCCGCACTCTCGCCCTCTATCCCGCTCTCTCTCTCTCTCGCCCACTATCCCGCTCTCTCGCCCTCTATCCCGCTCTCTCTCGCCCTATATCCCGCTCTCTCTCGCCGTCTATCCCGCTCTCTCTCGGCCTCTATCCCGCTCTGTCTCTCACTCGCCCTCTATGCCGCTCTCTCTCTCTCTCGCCCTCTATCCCGCTCTCTCTCTCTCTCGCCCTCTATCCCACTCTCTCTCTTTATCGCCCTCTATCCCGATCTCTCTCTCTCGCCCTCTATCCCGCTCTGTCTCCCTCTTGCCCTCTTTCCCGCTCTCTCTCTCTCTCGCCATCTATCCCGCTCACTCTCTCTCTCGCCCTCTATCCCGCTCTCTCTCTCTCTCGCCCTCTATCCCGCTCTCTCTCTCTCTCGCCCTCTATCCCGCTCTCTCTCTCTCTCGCCCTCTATCCCACTCTCTCTCTCTCTCGCCCTCTCTCTCTCGCCCTGTATTCCGCTCTCTCTCGCCCTCTATCCTGGTCTCTCTCTCTCTCCCTCTATCCCGCTCTCTCTCTCTCTCGTCCTCTATCCCTCTCTCTCTCGCCCTCTATCCCGCTCTCTCTCTCTGCGACTCGCCCTCTATCCCGCTCTCTCTCTCTCGCCCTCTATCCCGTTCTCCCTCTCTCGCCCTCTATCCCGCTCTCTCTCTCTCTCTCTCGCCCTCTATCCCGCTCTCTCTCTCTCTCGCCCTCTATCCCACTCTCTCTCTTTATCGCCCTCTATCCCGATCTCTCTCTCTCGCCCTCTATCCCGCTCTGTCTCCCTCTTGCCCTCTATCCCGCTCTCTCTCTCTCTCGCCATCTATCCCGCTCACTCTCTCTCTCGCCCTCTATCCCGCTCTCTCTCTCTCTCGCCCTCTATCCCGCTCTCTCTCTCTCTCGCCCTCTATCCCGCTCTCTCTCTCTCGCCCTCTATCCCACTCTCTCTCTCTCTCGCCCTCTCTCTCTCGCCCTGTATTCCGCTCTCTCTCGCCCTCTATCCTGGTCTCTCTCTCTCTCCCTCTATCCCGCTCTCTCTCTCTCTCGTCCTCTATCCCTCTCTCTCTCGCCCTCTATCCCGCTCTCTCTCTCTGCGACTCGCCCTCTATCCCGCTCTCTCTCTCTCGCCCTCTATCCCGTTCTCCCTCTCTCGCCCTCTATCCCGCTCTCTCTCTCTCTCTCTCGCCCTCTATCCCGCTCCCTCTCTCTCTCGCCCTCGATACTGCTCTCTCTCTCTCTCTCGCCCTCTATCCCGCTCTCTCTCTCTCTCTCTCTCTCACTCTATCCCGCTCTCTCTCTCTCTCTCGTCCTCTATCCCGGTCTATCTCTCGCTCCCTCTATCCCGCACTCTCTCTCTCGTCCTCTATCCCTCGCTATCTCTCTCATCCGCTATCCCGCTCTCTCTCTCTCTCTCTCGCCCTCTATCCCGCTCTCTCGCCCTCTGTCCCGCTCTCACTCTCTCGCCCTCTATCCCGCTCTCTCTCTCTTACTCGCCCTCTATCCCGTTCTCACTCTCTCGCCCTCTATCCCGTTCAACCTCCCTCGCCCTCTATCCCGTTCTCACTCTCTCGCCCTCTATCCCGCTCTCTCTCTCTCTCTCGACCTCTAACCCCCCCACTCTCTCGCCCTCTATCACGCTCTCTCTCTCTCTCTCGCCCTCTATCCATTTCTCCCTCTCTCGCACTCTATTCCGCTCTCTCTCTCTCTCGCCCTCTATCACGCTCTCTCTCTCTCTCGCCCTCTATCCCGCTCTCTCTCTCCCTCTATCCCGCTCTCTCTCTCTCTCGTCCCCTATCCCGGTCTCTCTCTCGCTCCCTATATCCCGCTCCCTCTCTCTCGTCCTCTATCCCTCTCTATCTCTCTCGTCCTCTATCCCCCTCTATCTCTGCGAGTCGCCCTCTATCCCGCTCTCTCGCCCTCTATCCCGCTCTCTCTCGCCCTCCATCCCGTTCTCCCTCTCTCGCCCTCTATCCCGCTCTCTCTCTCTCTCTCTCGCCCTCTATCCCGCTCTCTCTCTCTCTCTCGCCCTCTATCCCGTTCTCCCTCTCTCGCCCTCTATCCCGCTCTCTCTCTCTCTCTCGCCCTCTATCCCGCTCTCTCTCTCTCTTGCCCTCTATCCCGCTCTGTCTCTCCCTCTATCCCGCTCTCTCTCTCTCTCGTCCTCTATCCCGGTCTCTCTCTCGCTCCCTCTATCCCGCTCCCTCTCTCTCGTCCTCTATCCCTCTCTTTCTCTCTCGTCCTCTATCCCTTTCTACCTCTGCGAGTCGCCCTCTATCCCGCTCTCTCGCCCTCTATCCCGCTCTCTCTCGCCCTATATCCCGCTCTCTCTCGCCGTCTATCCCGCTCTCTCTCGGCCTCTATCCCGCTCTGTCTCTCACTCGCCCTCTATCCCGCTCTCTCTCTTTCTTGCCCTCTATCCCACTCTGTCTCTCTCTCGCCCTCTATCCCGCTCTGTCTCTCACTCACCCTCTATGCCGCTCTCTCTCTCTCTCGCCCTCTATCCCGCTCTCTCTCTCTCTCGCCCTCTATCCCACTCTCTCTCTTTATCGCCCTCTATCCCGATCTCTCTCTCTCGCCCTCTATCCCGCTCTCTCTCTCTCTCGCCATCTATCCCGCTCACTCTCTCTCTCGCCCTCTATCCCGCTCTCTCTCTCTCTCGCCCTCTATCCCGCTCTCTCTCTCTCTCGCCCTCTATCCCACTCTCTCTCTCTCTCGCCCTCTCTCTCTCGCCCTGTATTCCGCTCTCTCTCGCCCTCTATCCTGGTCTCTCTCTCTCTCCCTCTATCCCGCTCTCTCGCTCTCTCGTCCTCTATCCCTCTCTCTCTCGCCCTCTATCCCGCTCTCTCTCTCTGCGACTCGCCCTCTATCCCGCTCTCTCTCTCTCGCCCTCTATCCCGTTCTCCCTCTCTCGCCCTCTATCCCGCTCTCTCTCTCTCTCTCTCGCCCTCTATCCCGCTCACTCTCTCTCTCTCGCCCTCTATCCCGCTCCCTCTCTCTCTCGCCCTCGATACTGCTCTCTCTCTCTCTCTCGCCCTCTATCCCGCTCTCTCTCTCTCTCTCTCTCACTCTATCCCGCTCTCTCTCTCTCTCGTCCTCTATCCCGGTCTATCTCTCGCTCCCTCTATCCCGCACTCTCTCTCTCGTCCTCTATCCCTCGCTATCTCTCTCATCCGCTATCCCGCTCTCTCTCTCTCTCTCTCGCCCTCTATCCCGCTCTCTCGCCCTCTGTCCCGCTCTCACTCTCTCGCCCTCTATCCCGCTCTCTCTCTCTTACTCGCCCTCTATCCCGTTCTCACTCTCTCGCCCTCTATCCCGTTCAACCTCTCTCGCCCTCTATCCCACTCTCTCTCCCTCGCCCTCTATCCCGTTCTCCCTCTCTCGCCCTCTATCCCGCTCTCTCTCTCTCTCTCGACCTCTAACCCCCCACTCTCTCGCCCTCTATCACGCTCTCTCTCTCTCTCTCGCCCTCTATCCATTTCTCCCTCTCTCACCCTCTATTCCGCTCTCTCTCTCTCTCGCCCTCTATCCCGCTCTCTCTCTCCCTCTATCCCGCTCTCTCTCTCTCTCGTCCTCTATCCCGGTCTCTCTCTCGCTCCCTATATCCCGCTCCCTCTCTCTCGTCCTCTATCCCTCTCTATCTCTCTCGTCCTCTATCCCCCTCTATCTCTGCGAGTCGCCCTCTATCCCGCTCTCTCGCCCTCTATCCCGCTCTCTCTCGACCTCTATCCCGCTCTCTCTCGCCGTCTATCCCGCTCTCTCTCGCCCTCTATCCCTCTCTGTCTCTCACTCGCCTTCTATCCCGCTCTCTCTCTTTCTCGCCCTCTATCCCGCTCTCTCTCCCTCTCGCCCTCTATCCCGCTCAGTCTCTCACTCACCCTCTATCCCGCTCTCTCTCTCTCTCGCCCTCTATCCCGCTCTCTCTCTCTCTCGCCCTCTATCCCATCTCTCTCTCTTTCTCACCCTCTATCCCGATCTCTCTCTCTCGCCCGCTATCCCGCTCTGTCTCTCACTCACCCTCTATCCCGCTCTCTCTCTCTCTCGCCCTCTATCCCGCTCTCTCTCTTTCTCGCCATCCATCCCGCTCTGTCTCTCTCTCGCCCTCTATCCCGCTCTCTCTTTCTCGCCCTCTATCCCGCTCTGTCTCTCTCTCGCCCTCTATCCCGCTCTCTCTCGCCCTCTATCCCGCTCTCTCTCGCCGTCTATCCCGCTCTGTCTCGCCCTCTATCCTGCTCTGTCTCTCTCTCGCCCTCTATCCCGCTCTCTCTCTCTCTCGCCCTCTATCCCGCTCTCTCTCTCTCGCCCTCAATCCCGCTCTCTCTCTCTTTCTCGCCCTCTATCCCGCTCTCTCTCTCTCTCGCCCTCTATCCCGCTCTGTCTCTCTCTCTCGCCCTCTATCCCGTTCTCCCTCTCTCGCCCTCTATCCCGCTCTCTCTCTCTCTCTCGCCCTATGTCCCGTTCTCCCTCTCTCGCCCTGTATTCCGCTCTCTCTCGCCCTCTATCCCGGTCTATCTCTCTCTCCCTCTATCCCGTTCTCTCTCTCTCTCGCCCTCTATCCCGCTCTCTCTCGCCCTCCATCCCGTTCTCCCTCTCTCGCCCTCTATCCCGCTCTCTCTCTCTCTCTCTCGCCCTCTATCCCGCTCTCTCTCTCTCTCTCGCCCTCTATCCCGTTCTCCCTCTCTCGCCCTCTATCCCGCTCTCTCTCTCTCTCGCCCTCTATCCCGCTCTCTCTCTCTCTCGCCCTCTTATCCGCTCTCTCTCTCTCTCTCTCTCCCTCTATCCCGCTCTCTCTCTCTCTCGTCCTCTATCCCGCTCTCTCTCTCGCTCCCTCTATCCCGCTCTATCACTCTCGTCCTCTATCCCTCTCTATCTCTCTCGTCCTCTATCCCTCTCTATCTCTGCGAGTCGCCCTCTATCCCGCTCTCTCTCTATCTCTCGCCCTCTATCCCGCTCTCTCTCTCGCCCTCTATCCCACTCTCTCTCGCCCTCTATCCCGCTCTCTCTCTCTCTCGCCCTCTATCCCGCTCTGTCTCTCTCTCTCGCCCTCTATCCCGTTCTCCCTCTCTCGCCCTCTATCCCGCTCTCTCTCTCTCTCTCTCCCTCTATCCCGTTCTCTCTCTCTCTCGCCCTCTATCCCGCTCTCTCTCTCTGCGACTCGCCCTCTATCCCGCTCTCTCTCTCACGCCCTCTATCCCGTTCTCCCTCTCTCGCCCTCTATCCCGCTCTCTCTCTCTCTCTCTCGCCCTCTATCCCGCTCTTTCTCTCTCTCTCGCCCTCTATCCCGTTCTCCCTCTCTCGCCCTCTATCCCGCTCTCTCTCTCTCTCTCGCCCTCTATCCCGCTCTCTCTCTCTCTCGCCCTCTATCCCGCTCTCTCTCTCTCTCTCTCCCTCTATCCCGCTCTCTCTCTCTCTCGTCCTCTATCCCGGTCCTCTCTCTCGCTCCCTCTATCCCGCTCTCTCTCTCTCGTCCTCTATCCCTCTCTATCTCTCTCGTCCTCTATCCCTCTCTGTCTCTGCGAGTCGCCCTCTATCCCACTCACTCTCTCTATCTCTCGCCCTCTATCCCGCTCTCTCTCGCCCTCTATCCCGCTCTCTCTCTCTCTCGTCCTCTATCCCGCTCTCTCTCTCGCCCTCTATCCCACTCTCTCTCGCCCTCTATCCCGCTCTCTCTCGCCCTCTATCCCGCTCTGTCTCTCTCTCGCCCTCTATCCCGCTCTGTCTCTCTCTCGCCCTCTATCTCGCTCTCTCTCTTTCTCACCCTCTATCCCGCTCTGTCTCTCTCTCGCCCTCTATCCCGCTCTCTCTCTCTCGCCCTGTATCCCACTCTGTCTCTCTCTCGCCCTCTATCCTGCTCTCTCTCTCTCTCGCCCTCTATCCCGCTCTGTCTCTCTCTCGCCCTCTATCCCGCTCTCTTTCTTTCTCGCCCTCTATCACGCTCTCTCTCTCTCTCACCCTCTATCCCGCTCTGTCTCTCTCTCGCCCTCTATCCCGCTCTCTCTCTTTCGTGCCCTCTATCCCGCTCTCTCTCTCTCTCGCCCTCTATCCCGCTCTCTCTCTCTTTCTCGCCCTCTATCCCGCTCTCTCTCTCTCTCGCCCTATGTCCCGCTCTCTCTCTCTCGCCCTCTGTCCCGCTCTCACTCTCTTGCCCTCTAATCCCGCCCTCTCTCTCTTTCTCGCCCTCTATCCCGCTCTCACTCTCTCGCCCTCTATCCCGTTCTCCCTCTCTCGCCCTCTATCCTGCTCTGTCTCTCTCTCGCCCTGTATCCCGCTTTCTCTCTCTCTCGCCCTCTATCCCATTCACCCTCTCTCGCCCTCTATCCCGCTCTCTCTCTCTCTCTCGCACTCTATCCCGTTCTCCCTCTCTCGCCCTCTATCCTGCTCTCTCTCTCTCTCGCCCTCTATCCCGCTCTCTCTCTATCTCGCCCTCTATCCCGCTCTCTGTCTCTCTCTCCCTCTATCCCGCTATCTCTCTCTCGCCCTCTATCCCGCTCTCACTCTCTCGCCCTCTATCCCGCTCTCTCTCCTTCTCTCGCCCTCGATACTGCTCTCTCTCTCTCTCTCGCCCTCTATCCCGCTCTCTCTCTCTCTCTCGCCCTCTACCCCGCTCTCTCTCTCTTTCTCGCCCTCTATCCCGCTCTCTCTCTCTCTCGCCCTCTATCCCGCTCTCTCTCTCTCTCGCCCTCTGTCCCGCTCTCACTCTCTCGCCCTCTATCCCGTTCACCCTCTCTCGCCCTCTATCCCGCTCTCTCTCCTTCTCTCGCCCTCGATACTGCTCTCTCTCTTTCTCTCGCCCTCTATCCCGCTCTCTCTCTCTCTCTCTCTCACTCTATCCCGCTCTCTCTCTCTCACGTCCTCTATCCCGGTCTCTCTCTCTTTCGCCCTCTGTCCCGCTCTCACTCTCTTGCCCTCTATCCCGCTCTCTCTCTCTTTCTCGCCCTCTATCCCTCTCTCTCTCTCTCGCCCTCTATCCCGCTCTCTCTCTCTTTCTCGCCCTCTATCCCGCTCCCTCTCTCTCTCGCCCTCTATCCCGCTCTCTCTCTCTCTTGCCCTTTATCCCGCTCTCTCTCTCTGCGACTCGCCCTCTATCCTGCTCTCTCTCTCTCGCCCTCTATCCCGTTCTCCCTCTCTCGCCCTCTATCCCGCTCTCTCTCCCTCTCTCGCCCTCTATCCCGTTCTCCCTCTCTCGCCCTCTATCCCGCTCTCTCTCTCTCTCTCGCCCTCTATCACGCTCTCTCTCTCTCTCGCCCTCTATCCCGCTCTCTCCCTCCCTCTATCCCGCTCTCTCTCTCTCGTCCTCTATCCCGGTCTCTCTCTCGCTCCCACTATCCCGCTCCCTCTCTCTCATCCTCCATCCCTCTCTATCTCTCTCGTCCTCTATCCCACTCTATCTCTGCGAGTCGCCATCTATCCCGCTCTCTCGCCCTCTATCCCGCTCTCTCTCGCCCTCTATCCCGCTCTCTCTCGCCGTCTATCCCGCTCTGTCTCGCCCTCTATCCTGCTCTGTCTCTCTCTCGCCCTCTATCCCGCTCTCTCTCTCTCGCCCTCTATACCGCTCTCTCTCTTTCTCGCCCTCTATCCCGATCTCTCTCTCTCTTGCCCTCTATCCCGCTCTGTCTCTCTCTCGCCCTCTATCCCGCTCTCTCTCTTTCTCGCCCTCTATCCCGCTCTCTCTCGCCTTCTACCCCGCTCTCTCTCTTTCTTGCCCTCTACCCCGCTCTCTCTCTCTCTCGCCCTCTATCCCGCTCTCTCTCTCTCTCGCCCTCTGTCCCGCTCTCACTCTCTCGCCCTCTATCACGCTCTCTGTCTCTCTCGCACTCTGTCCCGCTCTTTCTCTCTTTCTCGCTCTCTATCCCGCTCTCTCTCTCGCCCTCTATCCCGCTCTCTCTCTCGCCCTCTATCCCTCTCTCTCCCGCCCTCTATCCCTATCTCTCCCGCCCTCTATCCCTCTCTCTCCCGCCCTCTATCCCTCTCTCTCCTGCCCTCTATCCCTCTCTCTCCCACCCTCTATCCCGCTATCTCTCTCGGCCTCTATCCCGCTCTGTCTCTCTCTCGCCCTCTATCCCGCTCTCTCTCTCTCTCGCCCTCTATCCCGCTCTCTCTCTCTCGCCCTCTATCCCGCTCTCTCTCTCTCGCCCTCTATCCCGCTCTCTCTCTCTTTCTCGCCCTCTATCCCGCTCTCTCTCTCTCTCGCCCTCTATCCCGCTCTGTCTCTCTCTCTCGCCCTCTATCCCGTTCTCCCTCTCTCGCCCTCTATCCCGCTCTCTCTCTCTCTCTCGCCCTATGTCCCGTTCTCCCTCTCTCGCCCTGTATTCCGCTCTCTCTCGCCCTCTATCCCGGTCTTTCTCTCTCTCCCTCTATCCCGTTCTCTCTCTCTCTCGCCCTCTATCCCGCTCTCTCTCTCTCTCTCGCCCTCTATCCCGTTCTCCCTCTCTCACCCTCTATCCCGCTCTCTCTCTCTCTCGCCCTCTATCCCGCTCTCTCTCTCTCTCGCCCTCTTATCCGCTCTCTCTCTCTCTCTCTCCCTCTATCCCGCTCTCTCTCTCTCTCGTCCTCTATCCCGCTCTCTCTCTCGCTCCCTCTATCCCGCTCTCTCACTCTCGTCCTCTATCCCTCTCTATCTCTCTCGTCCTCTATCCCTCTCTATCTCTGCGAGTCGCCCTCTATCCCGCTCTCTCTTTCTATCTCTCGCCCTCTATCCCGCTCTCTCTCTCGCCCTCTATCCCACTCTCTCTCGCCCTCTATCCCGCTCTCTCTCTCTCTCGCCCTCTATCCCGCTCTGTCTCTCTCTCTCGCCCTCTATCCCGTTCTCCCTCTCTCGCCCTCTATCCCGCTCTCTCTCTCTCTCTCTCTCCCTCTATCCCGTTCTCTCTCTCTCTCGCCCTCTATCCCGCTCTCTCTCTCTGCGACTCGCCCTCTATCCCGCTCTCTCTCTCACGCCCTCTATCCCGTTCTCCCTCTCTCGCCCTCTATCCCGCTCTCTCTCTCTCTCTCTCGCCCTCTATCCCGCTCTTTCTCTCTCTCTCGCCCTCTATCCCGTTCTCCCTCTCTCGACCTCTATCCCGCTCTCTCTCTCTCTCTCGCCCTCTATCCCGCTCTCTCTCTCTCTCGCCCTCTATCCCGCTCTCTCTCTCTCTCGTCCTCTATCCCGGTCTCTCTCTCGCTCCCTCTATCCCGCTCTCTCTCTCTCGTCCTCTATCCCTCTCTATCTCTCTCGTCCTCTATCCCTCTCTGTCTCTGCGAGTCGCCCTCTATCCCACTCACTCTCTCTATCTCTCGCCCTCTATCCCGCTCTCTCTCGCCCTCTATCCCGCTCTCTCTCTCTCTCGTCCTCTATCCCGCTCTCTCTCTCGCCCTCTATCCCACTCTCTCTCGCCCTCTATCCCGCTCTCTCTCGCCCTCTATCCCGCTCTGTCTCTCTCTCGCCCTCTATCCCGCTCTGTCTCTCTCTCGCCCTCTATCCCGCTTTCTCTCTTTCTCGCCCTCTATCCCGCTCTGTCTCTCTCTCGCCCTCTATCCCGCTCTCTCTCTCTCGCCCTGTATCCCACTCTGTCTCTCTCTCGCCCTCTATCCTGCTCTCTCTCTCTCTCGCCCTCTATCCCGCTCTGTCTCTCTCTCGCCCTCTATCCCGCTCTCTTTCTTTCTCGCCCTCTATCACGCTCTCTCTCTCTCTCACCCTCTATCCCGCTCTGTCTCTCTCTCGCCCTCTATCCCGCTCTCTCTCTTTCGCGCCCTCTATCCCGCTCTCTCTCTCTCTCGCCCTCTATCCTGCTCTCTCTCTCTTTCTCGCCCTCTATCCCGCTCTCTCTCTCTCTCGCCCTATGTCCCGCTCTCTCTCTCTCTCGCCCTCTGTCCCGCTCTCACTCTCTTGCCCTCTAATCCCGCCCTCTCTCTCTTTCTCGCCCTCTATCCCGCTCTCACTCTCTCGCCCTCTATCCCGTTCTCCCTCTCTCGCCCTCTATCCCGCTCTGTCTCTCTCTCGCCCTGTATCCCGCTTTCTCTCTCTCTCGCCCTCTATCCCATTCTCCCTCTCTCGCCCTCTATCCCGCTCTCTCTCTCTCTCTCGCACTCTATCCCGTTCTCCCTCTCTCGCCCTCTATCCTGCTCTCTCTCTCTCTCGCCCTCTATCCCGCTCTCTCTCTATCTCGCCCTCTATCCCGCTCTCTGTCTCTCTCTCCCTCTATCCCGCTATCTCTCTCTCGCCCTCTATCCCGCTCTGTCTCTCTCTCGCCCTCTATCCCGCTCTCTCTCTTTCTCACCCTCTATCCCAATCTCTCTCTCGCCCTCTACCCCGCTCTCTCTCTCTTTCTCACCCTCTATCCCGCTCTCTCTCTCTCTCGCCCTCTATCCCGCTCTCTCTCTCTCTCGCCCTCTGTCCCGCTCTCACTCTCTCGCCATCTATCCCGTTCACCCTCTCTCGCCCTCTATCCCGCTCTCTCTCCTTCTCTCGCCCTCTATCCCGTTCTCCCTCTCTCGCCCTCTATCCCACTCTCTCTCGCCCTCTATCCCGCTGTCTCTCTCTCTCGCCCTCTATACCGCTCTCTCTCTCCCTCTATCCCGCTCTCTCTCTCTCTCGTCCTCTATCCCGGTCTCTCTCTCGCTCCCTCTCTCTCGTCCTCTATCCCTCTCTATCTCTCTCGTCCTCTATCCCTGCGAGTCGCCCTCTATCCCGCTCTCTCGTCTTCTATCCCGCTCTCTCTCGCCCTCTAACCCGCTCTGTCTCTCTCTCACCCTCTATCCCGCTCCCTCTCTCTCTCTCCCTCTACCCCGCTCACTCTCTCTTTCTCGCCCTCTATCCCGCTCTCTCTCTCTCTCGCCCTCTATCCCGCTCTCTCTCTCGCCCTCTGTCCCGCTCTCACTCTCTCACCCTCTATCCCGCTCTCTCTCTCTCTCGCCCTCTATCCCGCTCTCTCTCTCGCCCTCTGTCCCGCTCTCACTCTCTCACCCTCTATCCCGCTCTCTCTCTCTCTCGCCCTCTAACCCGCTCTGTCTCTCTCTCACCCTCTATCCCGCTCTCTCTCTCGCCCTCTGTCCCGCTCTCACTCTCTCGCCCTCTATCCCGCTCTCTCTCTCTCTCGCCCTCGATACTGCTCTCTCTCTCTCTCTCGCCCTCTATCCCGCTCTCTCTCTCTCTCTCTCTCACTCTATCCCGCTCTCTCTCTCTCTCGTCCTCTATCCCGGTCTCTCTCTCTTTCGCCCTCTGTCCCGCTCTCACTCTCTTGCCCTCTATCCCGCTCTCTCTCTCTTTCTCGCCCTCTATCCCTCTCTCTCTCTCTCGCCCTCTATCCCGCTCTCTCTCTCTTTCTCGCCCTCTATCGCGCTCCCTCTCTCTCTCGCCCTCTATCCCGCTCTCTCTCTCTCTTGCCCTTTATCCCGCTCTCTCTCTCTGCGACCCGCCCTCTATCCTGCTCTCTCTCTCTCGCCCTCTATCCCGTTCTCCCTCTCTCGCCCTCTATCCCGCTCTCTCTCCCTCTCTCGCCCTCTATCCCGTTCTCCCTCTCTCGCCCTCTATCCCGCTCTCTCTCTCTCTCTCGCCCTCTATCACGCTCTCTCTCTCTCTCGCCCTCTATCCCGCTCTCTCCCTCCCTCTATCCCGCTCTCACTCTCTCGCCCTCTATCCCGTTCACCCTCTCTCGCCCTCTATCCCGCTCTCTCTCCTTCTCTCGCCCTCGATACTGCTCTCTCTCTCTCTCTCGCCCTCTATCCCGCTCTCTCTCTCTCTCTCTCTCACTCTATCCCGCTCTCTCTCTCTCTCGTCCTCTATCCCGGTCTCTCTCTCTTTCGCCCTCTGTCCCGCTCTCACTCTCTTGCCCTCTATCCCGCTCTCTCTCTCTTTCTCGCCCTCTATCCCTCTCTCTCTCTCTCGCCCTCTATCCCGCTCTCTCTCTCTTTCTCGCCCTCTATCCCGCTCCCTCTCTCTCTCGCCCTCTATCCCGCTCTCTCTCTCTCTTGCCCTTTATCCCACTCTCTCTCTCTGCGACTCGCCCTCTATCCTGCTCTCTCTCTCTCGCCCTCTATCCCGTTCTCCCTCTCTCGCCCTCTATCCCGCTCTCTCTCCCTCTCTCGCCCTCTATCCCGTTCTCCCTCTCTCGCCCTCTATCCCGCTCTCTCTCTCTCTCTCGCCCTCTATCACGCTCTCTCTCTCTCTCGCCCTCTATCCCGCTCTCTCCCTCCCTCTATCCCGCTCTCTCTCTCTCGTCCTCTATCCCGGTCTCTCTCTCGCTCCCACTATCCCGCTCCCTCTCTCTCATCCTCCATCCCTCTCTATCTCTCTCGTCCTCTATCCCACTCTATCTCTGCGAGTCGCCATCTATCCCGCTCTCTATCCCGCTCTGTCTCGCCCTCTATCCTGCTCTGTCTCTCTCTCGCCCTCTATCCCGCTCTCTCTCTCTCTCGCCCTCTATCCCACTCTCTCCCTCCCTCTATCCCGCTCTCTCTCTCTCGTCCTCTATCCCGGTCTCTCTCTCGCTCCCACTATCCCGCTCCCTCTCTCTCGTCCTCCATCCCTCTCTATCTCTCTCGCCCTCTATCCCGCTCTCTCTCGCCATCTATCCCACTCTCTCTCGCCGTCTATCCCGCTCTGTCTCGCCCTCTATCCTGCTCTGTCTCTCTCTCGCCCACTATCCCGCTCTCTCTCTCTCTCGCCCTCTATCCCGCTCTCTCTCTCTCGCCCTCTATACCGCTCTCTCTCTTTCTCGCCCTCTATCCCGATCTCTCTCTCTCTTGCCCTCTATCCCGCTCTGTCTCTCTCTCGCCCTCTATCCCGCTCTCTCTCTTTCTCGCCCTCTATCCCGCTCTCTCTCTCTCTCGCCCTCTACCCGCTCTCTCTCTTTCTTGCCCTCTACCCCGCTCTCTCTCTCTCTCGCCCTCTATCCCGCTCTCTCTCTCTCTCGCCCTCTGTCCCGCTCTCACTCTCTCGCCCTCTATCACGCTCTCTCTCTCTCTCGCACTCTGTCCCGCTCTTTCTCTCTTTCTCGCTCTCTATCCCGCTCTCTCTCTCTCTCGCCCTCTATCCCGCTCTCTCTCTCGCCCTCTATCCCTCTCTCTCCCGCCCTCTATCCCTCTCTCTCCCGCCCTCTATCCCTCTCTCTCCCGCCCTCTATCCCTCTCTCTCCTGCCCTCTATCCCTCTCTCTCCCACCCTCTATCCCGCTCTCTCTCTCTCTCGCCCTCTATCCCGCTCTCTCTCTCTCTCGCCCTCTATCCCGCTCTCTCTCTCTCGCCCTCTATCCCGCTCTCTCTCTCGCCCTCTATCCCGCTCTCTCTCTCTTTCTCGCCCTCTATCCCGCTCTCTCTCTCTCTCGCCCTCTATCCCGCTCTGTCTCTCTCTCTCGCCCTCTATCCCGTTCTCCCTCTCTCGCCCTCTATCCCGCTCTCTCTCTCTCTCTCGCCCTATGTCCCGTTCACCCTCTCTCGCCCTGTATTCTGCTCTCTCTCGCCCTCTATCCCGGTCTTTCTCTCTCTCCCTCTATCCCGTTCTCTCTCTCTCTCGCCCTCTATCCCGCCCTCTCTCTCTGCGACTCGCACTCTATCCCGCTCTCTCTCTCTCGCCCTCCATCCCGTTCTCCCTCTCTCGCCCTCTATCCCGCTCTCTCTCTCTCTCTCTCGCCCTCTATCCCGCTCTCTCTCTCTCTCTCGCCCTCTATCCTGTTCTCCCTCTCTCGCCCTCTATCCCGCTCTCTCTCTCTCTCTCGCCCTCTATCCCGCTCTCTCTCTCTCGCCCTCTATCCCGCTCTCTCTCTCTCTCTCTCCCTCTATCCCGCTCTCTCTCTCTCTCGTCCTCTATCCCGGTCTCTCTCTCGCTCACTCTATCCCCCTCTCTCTCTCTCTCGCCCTCTACCCCGCTCTCTCTCTTTCTTGCCCTCTACCCCGCTCTCTCTCTCTCTCGCCCTCTATCCCGCTCTCTCTCTCTCTCGCCCTCTGTCCCGCTCTCACTCTCTTGCCCTCTATCACGCTCTCTGTCTCTCTCGCACTCTGTCCCGCTCTTTCTCTCTTTCTCGCTCTCTATCCCGCTCTCTCTCTCGCCCTCTATCCCGCTCTCTCTCTCGCCCTCTATCCCTCTCTCTCCCGCCCTCTATCCCTCTCTCTCCCGCCCTCTATCCCTCTCTCTCCCGCCCTCTATCCCTCTCTCTCCTGCCCTCTATCCCTCTCTCTCCCACCCTCTATCCCGCTCTCGCCCTCTATCCCGCTCTGTCTCTCTCTCGCCCTCTATCCCGCTCTCTCTCTCTCTCGCCCTCTATCCCGCTCTCTCTCTCTCGCCCTCTATCCCGCTCTCTCTCTCTCGCCCTCTATCCCGCTCTCTCTCTCTTTCTCGCCCTCTATCCCGCTCTCTCTCTCTCTCGCCCTCTATCCCGCTCTGTCTCTCTCTCTCGCCCTCTATCCCGTTCTCCCTCTCTCGCCCTCTATCCCGCTCTCTCTCTCTCTCTCGCCCTATGTCCCGTTCTCCCTCTCTCGCCCTGTATTCCGCTCTCTCTCGCCCTCTATCCCGGTCTTTCTCTCTCTCCCTCTATCCCATTCTCTCTCTCTCTCGCCCTCTATCCCGCTCTCTCTCTCTCTCTCGCCCTCTATCCCGTTCTCCCTCTCTCGCCCTCTATCCCGCTCAATCTCTCTCTCTCTCGCCCTCTATCCCGCTCTCTCTCTCTCTCGCCCTCTTATCCGCTCTCTCTCTCTCTCCCTCTATCCCGCTCTCTCTCTCTCTCGTCCTCTATCCCGCTCTCTCTCTCGCTCCCTCTATCCCGCTCTCTCACTCTCGTCCTCTATCCCTCTCTATCTCTCTCGTCCTCTATCCCTCTCTATCTCTGCGAGTCGCCCTCTATCCCGCTCTCTCTCTCACGCCCTCTATCCCGTTCTCCCTCTCTCGCCCTCTATCCCGCTCTCTCTCTCTCTCTCTCGCCCTCTATCCCGCTCTTTCTCTCTCTCTCGCCCTCTATCCCGTTCTCCCTCTCTCGCCCTCTATCCCGCTCTCTCTCTCTCTCTCGCCCTCTATCCCGCTCTCTCTCTCTCTCGCCCTCTATCC
Source organism: Cetorhinus maximus (assembly GCF_964194155.1). Lineage (NCBI taxonomy): Eukaryota > Metazoa > Chordata > Chondrichthyes > Lamniformes > Cetorhinidae > Cetorhinus > Cetorhinus maximus. The sequence continues at coordinate 51,014 of NW_027597521.1, read as the reverse complement.
CGCTCTCTCTCTCTCTCTCTCCCTCTATCCCGCTCTCTCTCTCTCTCGTCCTCTATCCCGGTCTCTCTCTCGCTCCCTCTATCCCGCTCTCTCTCTCTCGTCCTCTATCCCTCTCTATCTCTCTCGTCCTCTATCCCTCTCTGTCTCTGCGAGTCGCCCTCTATCCCACTCACTCTCTCTATCTCTCGCCCTCTATCCCGCTCTCTCTCGCCCTCTATCCCGCTCTCTCTCTCTCTCGTCCTCTATCCCGCTCTCTCTCTCGCCCTCTATCCCACTCTCTCTCGCCCTCTATCCCGCTCTCTCTCGCCCTCTATCCCGCTCTGTCTCTCTCTCGCCCTCTATCCCGCTCTGTCTCTCTCTCGCCCTCTATCCCGCTCTCTCTCTTTCTCGCCCTCTATCCCGCTCTGTCTCTCTCTCGCCCTCTATCCCGCTCTCTCTCTCTCGCCCTGTATCCCACTCTGTCTCTCTCTCGCCCTCTATCCTGCTCTCTCTCTCTCTCGCCCTCTATCCCGCTCTGTCTCTCTCTCGCCTTCTATCCCGCTCTCTTTCTTTCTCGCCCTCTATCACGCTCTCTCTCTCTCTCTCACCCTCTATCCCGCTCTGTCTCTCTCTCGCCCTCTATCCCGCTCTCTCTCTTTCGCGCCCTCTATCCCGCTCTCTCTCTCTCGCCCTCTATCCTGCTCTCTCTCTCTTTCTCGCCCTCTATCCCGCTCTCTCTCTCTCTCGCCCTATGTCCCGCTCTCTCTCTCTCTCGCCCTCTGTCCCGCTCTCACTCTCTTGCCCTCTAATCCCGCCCTCTCTCTCTTTCTCGCCCTCTATCCCGCTCTCACTCTCTCGCCCTCTATCCCGTTCTCTCTCTTTCTCGCCCTCTATCCCGCTCTCTCTCTCTCTCGCCCTCTACCCGCTCTCTCTCTTTCTTGCCCTCTATCCCGCTCTCTCTCTCTCTCGCCCTCTACCCGCTCTCTCTCTTTCTTGCCCTCTACCCCGCTCTCTCTCTCTCTCGCCCTCTATCCCGCTCTCTCTCTCTCTCGCCCTCTGTCCCGCTCTCACTCTCTCGCCCTCTATCACGCTCTCTCTCTCTCTCGCACTCTGTCCCGCTCTTTCTCTCTTTCTCGCTCTCTATCCCGCTCTCTCTCTCTCTCGCCCTCTATCCCGCTCTCTCTCTCGCCCTCTATCCCTCTCTCTCCCGCCCTCTATCCCTCTCTCTCCCGCCCTCTATCCCTCTCTCTCCCGCCCTCTATCCCTCTCTCTCCTGCCCTCTATCCCTCTCTCTCCCACCCTCTATCCCGCTATCTCTCTCGCCCTCTATCCCGCTCTCTCTCTCTCTCGCCCTCTATCCCGCTCTCTCTCTCTCGCCCTCTATCCCGCTCTCTCTCTCGCCCTCTATCCCGCTCTCTCTCTCTTTCTCGCCCTCTATCCCGCTCTCTCTCTCTCTCGCCCTCTATCCCGCTCTGTCTCTCTCTCTCGCCCTCTATCCCGTTCTCCCTCTCTCGCCCTCTATCCCGCTCTCTCTCTCTCTCTCGCCCTATGTCCCGTTCACCCTCTCTCGCCCTGTATTCTGCTCTCTCTCGCCCTCTATCCCGGTCTTTCTCTCTCTCCCTCTATCCCGTTCTCTCTCTCTCTCGCCCTCTATCCCGCCCTCTCTCTCTGCGACTCGCACTCTATCCCGCTCTCTCTCTCTCGCCCTCCATCCCGTTCTCCCTCTCTCGCCCTCTATCCCGCTCTCTCTCTCTCTCTCTCGCCCTCTATCCCGCTCTCTCTCTCTCTCTCGCCCTCTATCCCGTTCTCCCTCTCTCGCCATCTATCCCGCTCTCTCTCTCTCTCTCGCCCTCTATCCCGCTCTGTCTCTCTCTCGCCCTCTATCCCGTTCTCCCTCTCTCGCCATCTATCCCGCTCTCTCGCTCTCTCTCGCCCTCTATCCCGCTCTGTCTCTCTCTCGCCCTCTATCCCGCTCTCTCTCTCTCTCGCCCTCTATCCCGCTCTCTCTCTCTCGCCCTCTATCCCGCTCTCTCTCTCTCGCCCTCTATCCCGCTCTCTCTCTCTTTCTCGCCCTCTATCCCGCTCTCTCTCTCTCTCGCCCTCTATCCCGCTCTGTCTCTCTCTCTCGCCCTCTATCCCGTTCTCCCTCTCTCGCCCTCTATCCCGCTCTCTCTCTCTCTCTCGCCCTATGTCCCGTTCTCCCTCTCTCGCCCTGTATTCCGCTCTCTCTCGCCCTCTATCCCGGTCTTTCTCTCTCTCCCTCTATCCCATTCTCTCTCTCTCTCGCCCTCTATCCCGCTCTCTCTCTCTCTCTCGCCCTCTATCCCGTTCTCCCGCTCTCGCCCTCTATCCCGCTCAATCTCTCTCTCTCTCGCCCTCTATCCCGCTCTCTCTCTCTCTCGCCTCTTATCCGCTCTCTCTCTCTCTCTCCCTCTATCCCGCTCTCTCTCTCTCTCGTCCTCTATCCCGCTCTCTCTCTCGCTCCCTCTATCCCGCTCTCTCACTCTCGTCCTCTATCCCTCTCTATCTCTCTCGTCCTCTATCCCTCTCTATCTCTGCGAGTCGCCCTCTATCCCGCTCTCTCTCTCTATCTCTCGCCCTCTATCCCGCTCTCTCTCTCGCCCTCTATCCCACTCTCTCTCGCCCTCTATCCCGCTCTCTCTCTCTCTCGCCCTCTATCCCGCTCTGTCTCTCTCTCTCGCCCTCTATCCCGTTCTCCCTCTCTCGCCCTCTATCCCGCTCTCTCTCTCTCTCTCTCTCCCTCTATCCCGTTCTCTCTCTCTCTCGCCCTCTATCCCGCTCTCTCTCTCTGCGACTCGCCCTCTATCCCGCTCTCTCTCTCACGCCCTCTATCCCGTTCTCCCTCTCTCGCCCTCTATCCCGCTCTCTCTCTCTCTCTCTCGCCCTCTATCCCGCTCTTTCTCTCTCTCTCGCCCTCTATCCCGTTCTCCCTCTCTCGCCCTCTATCCCGCTCTCTCTCTCTCTCTCGCCCTCTATCCCGCTCTCTCTCTCTCTCGCCCCCTATCCCGCTCTCTCTCTCTCTCTCTCCCTCTATCCCGCTCTCTCTCTCTCTCGTCCTCTATCCCGGTCTCTCTCTCGCTCCCTCTATCCCGCTCTCTCTCTCTCGTCCTCTATCCCTCTCTATCTCTCTCGTCCTCTATCCCTCTCTGTCTCTGCGAGTCGCCCTCTATCCCACTCACTCTCTCTATCTCTCGCCCTCTATCCCGCTCTCTCTCGCCCTCTATCCCGCTCTCTCTCTCTCTCGTCCTCTATCCCGCTCTCTCTCTCGCCCTCTATCCCACTCTCTCTCGCCCTCTATCCCGCTCTCTCTCGCCCTCTATCCCGCTCTGTCTCTCTCTCGCCCTCTATCCCGCTCTGTCTCTCTCTCGCCCTCTATCCCGCTCTCTCTCTTTCTCGCCCTCTATCCCGCTCTGTCTCTCTCTCGCCCTCTATCCCGCTCTCTCTCTCTCGCCCTGTATCCCACTCTGTCTCTCTCTCGCCCTCTATCCTGCTCTCTCTCTCTCTCGCCCTCTATCCCGCTCTGTCTCTCTCTCGCCTTCTATCCCGCTCTCTTTCTTTCTCGCCCTCTATCACGCTCTCTCTCTCTCTCTCACCCTCTATCCCGCTCTGTCTCTCTCTCGCCCTCTATCCCGCTCTCTCTCTTTCGCGCCCTCTATCCCGCTCTCTCTCTCTCGCCCTCTATCCTGCTCTCTCTCTCTTTCTCGCCCTCTATCCCGCTCTCTCTCTCTCTCGCCCTATGTCCCGCTCTCTCTCTCTCTCGCCCTCTGTCCCGCTCTCACTCTCTTGCCCTCTAATCCCGCCCTCTCTCTCTTTCTCGCCCTCTATCCCGCTCTCACTCTCTCGCCCTCTATCCCGTTCTCTCTCTTTCTCGCCCTCTATCCCGCTCTCTCTCTCTCTCGCCCTCTACCCGCTCTCTCTCTTTCTTGCCCTCTATCCCGCTCTCTCTCTCTCTCGCCCTCTACCCGCTCTCTCTCTTTCTTGCCCTCTACCCCGCTCTCTCTCTCTCTCGCCCTCTATCCCGCTCTCTCTCTCTCTCGCCCTCTGTCCCGCTCTCACTCTCTCGCCCTCTATCACGCTCTCTCTCTCTCTCGCACTCTGTCCCGCTCTTTCTCTCTTTCTCGCTCTCTATCCCGCTCTCTCTCTCTCTCGCCCTCTATCCCGCTCTCTCTCTCGCCCTCTATCCCTCTCTCTCCCGCCCTCTATCCCTCTCTCTCCCGCCCTCTATCCCTCTCTCTCCCGCCCTCTATCCCTCTCTCTCCTGCCCTCTATCCCTCTCTCTCCCACCCTCTATCCCGCTATCTCTCTCGCCCTCTATCCCGCTCTCTCTCTCTCTCGCCCTCTATCCCGCTCTCTCTCTCTCGCCCTCTATCCCGCTCTCTCTCTCGCCCTCTATCCCGCTCTCTCTCTCTTTCTCGCCCTCTATCCCGCTCTCTCTCTCTCTCGCCCTCTATCCCGCTCTGTCTCTCTCTCTCGCCCTCTATCCCGTTCTCCCTCTCTCGCCCTCTATCCCGCTCTCTCTCTCTCTCTCGCCCTATGTCCCGTTCACCCTCTCTCGCCCTGTATTCTGCTCTCTCTCGCCCTCTATCCCGGTCTTTCTCTCTCTCCCTCTATCCCGTTCTCTCTCTCTCTCGCCCTCTATCCCGCCCTCTCTCTCTGCGACTCGCACTCTATCCCGCTCTCTCTCTCTCGCCCTCCATCCCGTTCTCCCTCTCTCGCCCTCTATCCCGCTCTCTCTCTCTCTCTCTCGCCCTCTATCCCGCTCTCTCTCTCTCTCTCGCCCTCTATCCCGTTCTCCCTCTCTCGCCATCTATCCCGCTCTCTCTCTCTCTCTCGCCCTCTATCCCGCTCTCTCTCTCTCTCGCCCTCTATCCCGCTCTCTCTCTCTCTCTCTCCCTCTATCCCGCTCTCTCTCTCTCTCGTCCTCTATCCCGGTCTCTCTCTCGCTCACTCTATCCCGCTCTCTCTCTCTCTCGCCCTCTACCCCGCTCTCTCTCTTTCTTGCCCTCTACCCCGCTCTCTCTCTCTCTCGCCCTCTATCCCGCTCTCTCGTCTTCTATCCCGCTCTCTCTCGCCCTCTAACCCGCTCTGTCTCTCTCTCGCCCTCTATCCCGCTCTCTCTCTATCTCGCCCTCTATCCCGCTCCCTCTCTCTCTCTCCCTCTACCCCGCTCACTCTCTCTTTCTCGCCCTCTATCCCGCTCTCTCTCTCTCTCGCCCTCTATCCCGCTCTCTCTCTCGCCCTCTGTCCCGCTCTCACTCTCTCACCCTCTATCCCGCTCTCTCTCTCTCTCGCCCTCTATCCCGCTCTCTCTCTCGCCCTCTGTCCCGCTCTCACTCTCTCACCCTCTATCCCGCTCTCTCTCTCTCTCGCCCTCTAACCCGCTCTGTCTCTCTCTCGCCCTCTATCCCGCTCTCTCTCTCGCCCTCTGTCCCGCTCTCACTCTCTCGCCCTCTATCCCGCTCTCTCTCTCTCTCGCCCTCGATACTGCTCTCTCTCTCTCTCTCGCCCTCTATCCCGCTCTCTCTCTCTCTCTCTCTCACTCTATCCCGCTCTCTCTCTCTCTCGTCCTCTATCCCGGTCTCTCTCTCTTTCGCCCTCTGTCCCGCTCTCACTCTCTTGCCCTCTATCCCGCTCTCTCTCTCTTTCTCGCCCTCTATCCCTCTCTCTCTCTCTCGCCCTCTATCCCGCTCTCTCTCTCTTTCTCGCCCTCTATCCCGCTCCCTCTCTCTCTCGCCCTCTATCCCGCTCTCTCTCTCTCTTGCCCTTTATCCCGCTCTCTCTCTCTGCGACTCGCCCTCTATCCTGCTCTCTCTCTCTCGCCCTCTATCCCGTTCTCCCTCTCTCGCCCTCTATCCCGCTCTCTCTCCCTCTCTCGCCCTCTATCCCGTTCTCCCTCTCTCGCCCTCTATCCCGCTCTCTCTCTCTCTCTCGCCCTCTATCACGCTCTCTCTCTCTCTCGCCCTCTATCCCGCTCTCTCCCTCCCTCTATCCCGCTCTCTCTCTCTCGTCCTCTATCCCGGTCTCTCTCTCGATCCCACTATCCCGCTCCCTCTCTCTCGTCCTCCATCCCTCTCTATCTCTCTCGCCCTCTATCCCGCTCTCTCTCGCCATCTATCCCACTCTCTCTCGCCGTCTATCCCGCTCTGTCTCGCCCTCTATCCTGCTCTGTCTCTCTCTCGCCCTCTATCCCGCTCTCTCTCTCTCTCGCCCTCTATCCCGCTCTCTCCCTCCCTCTATCCCGCTCTCTCTCTCTCGTCCTCTATCCCGGTCTCTCTCTCGCTCCCACTATCCCGCTCCCTCTCTCTCGTCCTCCATCCCTCTCTATCTCTCTCGCCCTCTATCCCGCTCTCTCTCGCCATCTATCCCACTCTCTCTCGCCGTCTATCCCGCTCTGTCTCGCCCTCTATCCTGCTCTGTCTCTCTCTCGCCCTCTATCCCGCTCTCTCTCTCTCTCGCCCTCTATCCCGCTCTCTCTCTCTCGCCCTCTATACCGCTCTCTCTCTTTCTCGCCCTCTATCCCGATCTCTCTCTCTCTCGCCCTCTATCCCGCTCTGTCTCTCTCTCGCCCTCTATCCCGCTCTCTCTCTTTCTCGCCCTCTATCCCGCTCTCTCTCTCTCTCGCCCTCTACCCGCTCTCTCTCTTTCTTGCCCTCTACCCCGCTCTCTCTCTCTCTCGCCCTCTATCCCGCTCTCTCTCTCTCTCGCCCTCTGTCCCGCTCTCACTCTCTCGCCCTCTATCACGCTCTCTCTCTCTCTCGCACTCTGTCCCGCTCTTTCTCTCTTTCTCGCTCTCTATCCCGCTCTCTCTCTCTCTCGCCCTCTATCCCGCTCTCTCTCTCGCCCTCTATCCCTCTCTCTCCCGCCCTCTATCCCTCTCTCTCCCGCCCTCTATCCCTCTCTCTCCCGCCCTCTATCCCTCTCTCTCCTGCCCTCTATCCCTCTCTCTCCCACCCTCTATCCCGCTATCTCTCTCGCCCTCTATCCCGCTCTCTCTCTCTCTCGCCCTCTATCCCGCTCTCTCTCTCTCGCCCTCTATCCCGCTCTCTCTCTCGCCCTCTATCCCGCTCTCTCTCTCTTTCTCGCCCTCTATCCCGCTCTCTCTCTCTCTCGCCCTCTATCCCGCTCTGTCTCTCTCTCTCGCCCTCTATCCCGTTCTCCCTCTCTCGCCCTCTATCCCGCTCTCTCTCTCTCTCTCGCCCTATGTCCCGTTCACCCTCTCTCGCCCTGTATTCTGCTCTCTCTCGCCCTCTATCCCGGTCTTTCTCTCTCTCCCTCTATCCCGTTCTCTCTCTCTCTCGCCCTCTATCCCGCCCTCTCTCTCTGCGACTCGCACTCTATCCCGCTCTCTCTCTCTCGCCCTCCATCCCGTTCTCCCTCTCTCGCCCTCTATCCCGCTCTCTCTCTCTCTCTCTCGCCCTCTATCCCGCTCTCTCTCTCTCTCTCGCCCTCTATCCCGTTCTCCCTCTCTCGCCCTCTATCCCGCTCTCTCTCTCTCTCTCGCCCTCTATCCCGCTCTCTCTCTCTCTCGCCCTCTATCCCGCTCTCTCTCTCTCCCTCTATCCCGCTCTCTCTCGTCCTCTATCCCGGTCTCTCTCTCGCTCACTCTATCCCGCTCTCTCTCTCTCGTCCTCTATCCCTCTCTATCTCTCTCGTCCTCTATCCCTCTCTATCTCTGCGAGTCGCCCTCTATCCAGCTCTCTCTCTCTATCTCTCGCCCTCTATCCCGCTCTCTCTCTCGCCCTCTATCCCACTCTCTTTCGCCCTCTATCCCGCTCTCTCTCGCCCTCCATCCCACTTTGTCTCTCTCTCGCCCTCTATCCCGCTCTGTCTCTCTGTCGCCCTCTAATCCCGCTCTCTCTCTCTTTCTCGCCCTCTATCCCTCTCTCTCTCTCTCGCCCTCTATCCCGTTCTCCCAGTCTCGCCCTCTATCCCGCTCTCTCTCTCTCTCGCCCTGTATCCCGCTCTCTCTCTCTCGCCCTCTATTCCATTCTCCCTCTCTCGCCATCTATCCCGCTCTCTCTCTCTCTCTCGCCCTCTATCCCGTTCTCCCTCTCTCGCCCTCTATCCTGCTCTCTCTCTCTCTCGCCCTCTATCCCGCTCTCTCTCTCTCTCGCCCTCTATCCCGCTCTCTCTCTCTCTCGCCCTCTATCCCGCTCTCTCTCTCTCGCCCTCTATGCCGCTCTCTCTCTCTCTCCCTCTATCCCACTCTCTCTCTCTCGCCCTCTATCCCGTTCTCTCTCTCTCGCCCTATATCCCGCTCTCTCTCTCTCTCGCCCTGTATCCCGCTCTCTCTCTCTCTCGCCCTCTATCCCATTCTCCCTCTCTCGCCATCTATCCCGCTCTCTCTCTCTCTCTCGCCCTCTATCCCGTTCTCACTCTCTCGCCCTCTATCCTGCTCTCTCTCTCTCTCGCCCTCTATCCTGCTCTCTCTCTCTCTCGCCCTCTATCCCGCTCTCTCTCTCTCTCGCCCTCTATCCCGCTCTTTCTCTCTCTCTCGCCCTCTATCCCGTTCTCCCTCTCTCGCCCTCTATCCCGCTCTCTCTCTCTCTCTCGCCCTCTATCCCGCTCTCTCTCTCTCTCGCCCTCTATCCCGCTCTCTCTCTCTCTCTCTCCCTCTATCCCGCTCTCTCTCTCTCTCGTCCTCTATCCCGGTCTCTCTCTCGCTCCCTCTATCCCGCTCTCTCTCTCTCGTCCTCTATCCCTCTCTATCTCTCTCGTCCTCTATCCCTCTCTATCTCTGCGAGTCGCCCTCTATCCCGCTCTCTCTCTCTATCTCTCGCCCTCTATCCCGCTCTCTCTCTCGCCCTCTATCCCACTCTCTCTCACCCTCTATCCCGCTCTCTCTCGCCCTCTATCCCGCTCTGTCTCTCTATCGCCCACTATCCCGCTCTGTCTCTCTCTTGCCCTCTATCCCGCTCTCTCTCTCTCTCGCCCTGTATCCCGCTCTCTCTCTCTCGCCCTCTATCCCATTCTCCCTCTCTCGCCATCTATCCCGCTCTCTCTCTCTCTCTCGCCCTATATCCCGCTCTCTCTCTCTCGCCCTCTATCCCACTCTGTCTCTCTCTCGCCCTCTATCCTGCTCTCTCTCTCTTTCTCGCCCTCTATCCCGCTCTCTCTCTCTCTCGCCCTCTATCCCGCTCTCTCTCTCTCGCCCTCTATCCCACTCTGTCTCTCTCTCGCCCTCTATCCTGCTCTCTCTCTCTCGCCCTCTATCCCGCTCTCTCTCTCTCTCGCCCTCTATCCCGCTCTGTCTCTCTCTCTCGCCCTCTATCCCATTCTCCCTCTCTCGCCCTCTATCACGCTCTCTCTCTCTCTCACCCTCTATCCCGCTCTGTCTCTCTCTCGCCCTCTATCCCGCTCTCTCTCTTTCGCGCCCTCTATCCCGCTCTCTCTCTCTCTCGCCCTCTATCCTGCTCTCTCTCTCTTTCTCGCCCTCTATCCCGCTCTCTCTCTCTCTCGCCCTATGTCCCGCTCTCTCTCTCTCTCGCCCTCTGTCCCGCTCTCACTCTCTTGCCCTCTAATCCCGCCCTCTCTCTCTTTCTCGCCCTCTATCCCGCTCTCACTCTCTCGCCCTCTATCCCGTTCTCCCTCTCTCGCCCTCTATCCCGCTCTGTCTCTCTCTCGCCCTGTATCCCGCTCTCTCTCTCTCGCCCTCTATCCCATTCTCACTCTCTCGCCCTCTATCCCGCTCTCTCTCTCTCTCTCGCACTCTATCCCGTTCTCCCTCTCTCGCCCTCTATCCTGCTCTCTCTCTCTCTCGCCCTCTATCCCGCTCTCTCTCTATCTCGCCCTCTATCCCGCTCTCTGTCTCTCTCTCCCTCTATCCCGCTATCTCTCTCTCGCCCTCTATCCCGCTCTGTCTCTCTCTCGCCCTCTATCCCGCTCTCTCTCTTTCTCACCCTCTATCCCAATCTCTCTCTCTCTCTCGCCCTCTACCCCGCTCTCTCTCTCTTTCTCGCCCTCTATCCCGCTCTCTCGCTCTCTCGCCCTCTATCCCGCTCTCTCTCTCTCTCGCCCTCTGTCCCGCTCTCACTCTCTCGCCCTCTATCCCGTTCACCCTCTCTCGCCCTCTATCCCGCTCTCTCTCCTTCTCTCGCCCTCTATCCCGTTCTCCCTCTCTCGCCCTCTATCCCACTCTCTCTCGCCCTCTATCCCGCTGTCTCTCTCTCTCGCCCTCTATACCGCTCTCTCTCTCCCTCTATCCCGCTCTCTCTCTCTCTCGTCCTCTATCCCGGTCTCTCTCTCGCTCCCTCTCTCTCGTCCTCTATCCCTCTCTATCTCTCTCGTCCTCTATCCCTGCGAGTCGCCCTCTATCCCGCTCTCTCGTCTTCTATCCCGCTCTCTCTCGCCCTCTAACCCGCTCTGTCTCTCTCTCGCCCTCTATCCCGCTCTCTCTCTATCTCGCCCTCTATCCCGCTCCCTCTCTCTCTCTCCCTCTACCCCGCTCACTCTCTCTTTCTCGCCCTCTATCCCGCTCTCTCTCTCTCTCGCCCTCTATCCCGCTCTCTCTCTCGCCCTCTGTCCCGCTCTCACTCTCTCGCCCTCTATCCCGCTCTCTCTCTCTCTCTCGCCCTCGATACTGCTCTCTCTCTCTCTCTCGCCCTCTATCCCGCTCTCTCTCTCTCTCTCTCTCACTCTATCCCGCTCTCTCTCTCTCTCGTCCTCTATCCCGGTCTCTCTCTCTTTCGCCCTCTGTCCCGCTCTCACTCTCTTGCCCTCTATCCCGCTCTCTCTATCTTTCTCGCCCTCTATCCCTCTCTCTCTCTCGCCCTCTATCCCGCTCTCTCTCTCTTTCTCGCCCTCTATCCCGCTCCCTCTCTCTCTCGCCCTCTATCCCGCTCTCTCTCTCTCTTGCCCTTTATCCCGCTCTCTCTCTCTGCGACTCGCCCTCTATCCTGCTCTCTCTCTCTCGCCCTCTATCCCGCTCTCTCTCCCTCTCGCGCCCTCTATCCCGTTCTCCCTCTCTCGCCCTCTATCCCGCTCTCTCTCTCTCTCTCGCCCTCTATCACGCTCTCTCTCTCTCTCGCCCTCTATCCCGCTCTCTCCCTCCCTCTATCCCGCTCTCTCTCTCTCGTCCTCTATCCCGGTCTCTCTCTCGCTCCCACTATCCCGCTCCCTCTCTCTCGTCCTCCATCCCTCTCTATCTCTCTCGCCCTCTATCCCGCTCTCTCTCGCCATCTATCCCACTCTCTCTCGCCGTCTATCCCGCTCTGTCTCGCCCTCTATCCTGCTCTGTCTCTCTCTCGCCCTCTATCCCGCTCTCTCTCTCTCTCGCCCTCTATCCCGCTCTCTCTCTCTCGCCCTCTATACCGCTCTCTCTCTTTCTCGCCCTCTATCCCGATCTCTCTCTCTCTTGCCCTCTATCCCGCTCTGTCTCTCTCTCGCCCTCTATCCCGCTCTCTCTCTTTCTCGCCCTCTATCCCGCTCTCTCTCTCTCTCGCCCTCTACCCGCTCTCTCTCTTTCTTGCCCTCTACCCCGCTCTCTCTCTCTCTCGCCCTCTATCCCGCTCTCTCTCTCTCTCGCCCTCTGTCCCGCTCTCACTCTCTCGCCCTCTATCACGCTCTCTCTCTCTCTCGCACTCTGTCCCGCTCTTTCTCTCTTTCTCGCTCTCTATCCCGCTCTCTCTCTCTCTCGCCCTCTATCCCGCTCTCTCTCTCGCCCTCTATCCCTCTCTCTCCCGCCCTCTATCCCTCTCTCTCCTGCCCTCTATCCCTCTCTCTCCCACCCTCTATCCCGCTATCTCTCTCGCCCTCTATCCCGCTCTGTCTCTCTCTCGCCCTCTATCCCGCTCTCTCTCTCTCTCGCCCTATATCCCGCTCTCTCTCTCTCGCCCTCTATCCCGCTCTCTCTCTCGCCCTCTATCCCGCTCTCTCTCTCTTTCTCGCCCTCTATCCCGCTCTCTCTCTCTCTCGCCCTCTATCCCGCTCTGTCTCTCTCTCTCGCCCTCTATCCCGTTCTCCCTCTCTCGCCCTCTATCCCGCTCTCTCTCTCTCTCTCGCCCTATGTCCCGTTCACCCTCTCTCGCCCTGTATTCTGCTCTCTCTCGCCCTCTATCCCGGTCTTTCTCTCTCTCCCTCTATCCCGTTCTCTCTCTATCCCGCCCTCTCTCTCTGCGACTCGCACTCTATCCCGCTCTCTATCTCTCGCCCTCCATCCCGTTCTCCCTCTCTCGCCCTCTATCCCGCTCTCTCTCTCTCTCTCTCGCCCTCTATCCCGCTCTCTCTCTCGCCCTCTATCCCGTTCTCCCTCTCTCGCCCTCTATCCCGCTCTCTCTCTCTCTCTCTCCCTCTATCCCGCTCTCTCTCTCTCTCTCGTCCTCTATCCCGGTCTCTCTCTCGCTCACTCTATCCCGCTCTCTCTCTCTCGTCCTCTATCCCTCTCTATCTCTCTCGTCCTCTATCCATCTCTATCTCTGCGAGTCGCCCTCTATCCAGCTCTCTCTCTCTATCTCTCGCCCTCTATCCCGCTCTCTCTCTCGCCCTCTATCCCACTCTCTTTCGCCCTCTATCCCGCTCTCTCTCGCCCTCCATCCCACTTTGTCTCTCTCTCGCCCTCTATCCCGCTCTGTCTCTCTGTCGCCCTCTAATCCCGCTCTCTCTCTCTTTCTCGCCCTCTATCCCGCTCTCTCTCTCTCTCGACCTCTATCCCGCTCTCTCTCTCTCTCGCCCTCTATCCCGCTCTCTCTCTCTCTCGCCCTCTATCCTGCTCTCTCTCTCTCGCCCTCTATCCCGCTCTCTCTCTCGCTCCCTCTATCCCGCTCTCTCTCTCTCGCCCTCTATCCCGTTCTCTCTCTCTCGCCCTCAATCCCGCTCTCTCTCTCTCTCGCCCTGTATCCCGCTCTCTCTCTCTCGCCCTCTATCCCATTCTCCCTCTCTCGCCATCTATCCCGCTCTCTCTCTCTCTCTCGCCCTCTATCCCGTTCTCACTCTCTCGCCCTCTATCCTGCTCTCTCTCTCTCTCGCCCTCTATCCCGCTCTCTCTCTCTCTCGCCCTCTATCCCGCTCTCTCTCTCTCTCGCCCTCTATCCCGCTCTTTCTCTCTCTCTCGCCCTCTATCCCGTTCTCCCTCTCTCGCCCTCTATCCCGCTCTCTCTCTCTCTCTCGCCCTCTATCCCGCTCTCTCTCTCTCTCGCCCTCTATCCCGCTCTCTCTCTCTCTCTCTCCCTCTATCCCGCTCTCTCTCTCTCTCGTCCTCTATCCCGGTCTCTCTCTCGCTCCCTCTATCCCGCTCTCTCTCTCTCGTCCTCTATCCCTCTCTATCTCTCTCGTCCTCTATCCCTCTCTATCTCTGCGAGTCGCCCTCTATCCCGCTCTCTCTCTCTATCTCTCGCCCTCTATCCCGCTCTCTCTCTCGCCCTCTATCCCACTCTCTCTCACCCTCTATCCCGCTCTCTCTCGCCCTCTATCCCGCTCTGTCTCTCTCTCGCCCACTATCCCGCTCTGTCTCTCTCTCGCCCTCTATCCCGCTCTCTCTCTCGCTCCCTCTATCCCGCTCCCTCTCTCTCGTCCTCTATCCCTCTCTATCTCTCTCGTCCTCTATCCCTCTCTATCTTTGCGAGTCGCTCTCTATCCCGCTCTCTCTCTCTATCTCTCGCCCTCTATCCCGCTCTCTCTCGCCCTCTATCCTGCTCTCTCTCTCTCTCGCCCTCTATCCCGCTCTCTCTCTCGCCCTCTATCCCACTCTCTCTCGCCCTCTATCCCGCTCTCTCTCGCCCTCTATCCCGTTCTGTCTCTCTCTCGCCCTGTATCCCGCTCTCTCTCTCTCGCCCTCTATCCCATTCTCCCTCTCTCGCCATCTATCCCGCTCTCTCTCTCTCTCTCGCCCTCTATCCCGCTCTCTCTCTCTCGCCCTCTATCCCACTCTGTCTCTCTCTCGCCCTCTATCCTGCTCTCTCTCTCTTTCTCGCCCTCTATCCCGCTCTCTCTCTCTCTCGCCCTCTATCCCGCTCTCTCTCTCTCGCCCTCTATCCCACTCTGTCTCTCTCTCGCCCTCTATCCTGCTCTCTCTCTCTCGCCCTCTATCCCGCTCTCTCTCTCTCTCGCCCTCTATCCCGCTCTGTCTCTCTCTCTCGCCCTCTATCCCATTCTCCCTCTCTCGCCCTCTATCCCGCTCTCTCTCTCTCTCTCGCCCTCTATCCCGTTCTCCCTCTCTCGCCCTCTATCCCGCTCTCTCTCTCTCTCGCCCTCTATCACGCTCTCTCTCTCTCTCGCCCTCTCTCCCGCTCTCTCTCTCTCTCTCCCTCTATCCCACTCTCTCTCTCTCTCGTCCTCTATCCCGGTCTGTCTCTCGCTCCCTGTATCGCGCTCCCTCTCTCTCGTCCTCTATCCCTCTCTATCTCTCTCGTCCTCTATCCCTCTCTATCTTTGCGAGTCGCTCTCTATCCCGCTCTCTCTCTCTATCTCTCGCCCTCTATCCCGCTCTCTCTCGCCCTCTATCCTGCTCTCTCTCTCTCTCGCCCTCTATCCCGCTCTCTCTCTCGCCCTCTATCCCACTCTCTCTCGCCCTCTATCCCGCTCTCTCTCGCCCTCTATCCCGTTCTGTCTCTCTCTCGCCCTCTATCACGCTCTCTCTCTTTCTCGCACTCTATCCCGCTCTGTCTCTCTCTCGCCCTCTATCCCGCTCTCTCTCTCTCTCGCCCTGTATTCCGCTCTCTCTCGCCCTCTATCCTGCTCTCTCTCTCTCTCCCTCTATCCCGCTCTCTCTCTCTCTCGTCCTCTATCCCTCTCTCTCTCGCCCTCTATCCCGCTCTCTCTCTCTGCGACTCGCCCTCTATCCCGCTCTCTCTCTCGCCCTCTATCCCGTTCTCCCTCTCTCGCCCTCTATCCCGCTCTCTCTCTCTCTCTCTCGCCCTCTATCCCGCTCTCTCTCTCTCTCTCGCCCTCGATACTGCTCTCTCTCTCTCTCTCGCCCTCTATCCCGCTCTCTCTCTCTCTCTCTCTCACTCTATCCCGCTCTCTCTCTCTCTCGTCCTCTATCCCGGTCTCTCTCTCTTTCGCCCTCTGTCCCGCTCTCACTCTCTTGCCCTCTATCCCGCTCTCTCTCTCTTTCTCGCCCTCTATCCCTCTCTCTCTCTCTCGCCCTCTATCCCGCTCTCTCTCTCTTTCTCGCCCTCTATCCCGCTCCCTCTCTCTCTCGCCCTCTATCCCGCTCTCTCTCTCTCTTGCCCTTTATCCCGCTCTCTCTCTCTGCGACTCGCCCTCTATCCTGCTCTCTCTCTCTCGCCCTCTATCCCGTTCTCCCTCTCTCGCCCTCTATCCCGCTCTCTCTCCCTCTCTCGCCCTCTATCCCGTTCTCCCTCTCTCGCCCTCTATCCCGCTCTCTCTCTCTCTCTCTCGCCCTCTATCACGCTCTCTCTCTCTCTCGCCCTCTATCCCGCTCTCTCTCTCCCTCTATCCCGCTCTCTCTCTCTCGTCCTCTATCCCGGTCTCTCTCTCGCTCCCACTATCCCGCTCCCTCTCTCTCGTCCTCTATCCTTCTCTATCTCTCTCGTCCTCTATCCCACTCTATCTCTGCGAGTCGCCCTCTATCCCGCTCTCTCGCCCTCTATCCCGCTCTCTCTCGCCATCTATCCCGCTCTCTCTCGCCGCCTATCCCGCTCTCTCTCGCCCTCTATCCAGCTCTCTCTCGCCGTCTATCCTGCTCTCTCTCGTCCTCTATCCCTCTCTATCTCTCTCGTCCTCTATCCTTCTCTATCTCTGCGAGTCGCCCTCTATCCCGCTCTCTCGCCCTCTATCCCGCTCTCTCTCGTCCTCTATCCCGCTCTCTCTCGCCGTCTATCCCGCTCTGTCTCGCCCTCTATCCTGCTCTGTCTCTCTCTCGCCCTCTATCCCGCTCTCTCTCTCTCTCGCCCTCTATCCCGCTCTCTCTCTCGCGCCCTCTATACCGCTCTCTCTCTTTCTCGCCCTCTATCCCGCTCTCTCTCTCTCTCGCCCTCTACCCCGCTCCCTCTCTTTCTTGCCCTCTACCCCGCTCTCTCTCTCTCTCGCCCTCTGTCCCGCTCTCACTCTCTCGCCCTCTATCACGCTCTCTCTCTCTCTCGCACTCTATCCCGCTCTTTCTCTCTTTCTCGCTCTCTATCCCGCTCTCTCTCTCTCTCGCCCTCTATCCCGCTCTCTCTCTCGCCCTCTATCCCTCTCTCTCCCGCCCTCTATCCCTCTCTCTCCCGCCCTCTATCCCTCTCTCTCCCGCCCTCTATCCCTCTCTCTCCTGCCCTCTATCCCTCTCTCTCCCACCCTCTATCCCGCTATCTCTCTCGCCCTCTATCCCGCTCTGTCTCTCTCTCGCCCTCTATCCCGCTCTCTCTCTCTCTCTCGCCCTCTATCCCGCTCTCTCTCTCTCGCCCTCTATCCCGCTCTCTCTCTCTCTCGCCCTCTATCCCGCTCTCTCTCTCTTTCTCGCCCTCTATCCCGCTCTCTCTCTCTCTCGCCCTCTATCCCGCTCTGTCTCTCTCTCTCGCCCTCTATCCCGTTCTCCCTCTCTCGCCCTGTATTCCGCTCTCTCTCGCCCTCTATCCCGGTCTTTCTCTCTCTCCCTCTATCCCGTTCTCTCTCTCTCTCGCCCTCTATCCCGCCCTCTCTCTCTGCGACTCGCCCTCTATCCCGCTCTCTCTCTCTCACCCTCTATCCCGCTCTCTCTCGCCCTCTATCACGCTCTCTCTCTCTCTCGTCCTCTATCCCGGTCTCTCTCTCGCTCCTTCTATCCCGCTCCCTCTCTCTCGTCCTCTATCCCTGTCTATCTCTCTCGTCCTCTATCCCCCTCTATCTCTGCGAGTCGCCCTCTATCCAGCTCTCTCTCTCTATCTCTCGCCCTCTATCCCACTCTCTCTCGCCCTCTATTCCGCTCTCTCTCGCCCTCCATCCCACTCTGTCTCTCTCTCGCCCTCTATCCCGCTCTGTCTCTCTCTCGCCCTCTATCCCGCTCTCTCTCTTTCTCGCCCTCTATCCCGCTCTGTCTCTCTCTCGCCCTCTATCCCGCTCTCTCTCTCTCGCCCTCTATCCCACTCTGTCTCTCTCTCGCCCTCTATCCTGCTCTCTCTCTCTCTCGCCCTCTATCCCGCTCTGTCTCTCTGTCGCCCTCTATCCCGCTCTCTCTCTTTCTCGCCCTCTATCCCGCTCTCTCTCTCTCTCACCCTCTATCCCGCTCTGTCTCTCTCTCGCCCTCTATCCCGCTCTCTCTCTTTCGCGCCCCCTATCCCGCTCTCTCTCTCTCTCGCCGTCTATCCTGATCTCTCTCTCTTTCTCGCCCTCTATCCCGTTCTCTCTCTCTCTCGCCCTCTGTCCCGCTCTCTCTCTCTCTTGCCCTCTGTCCCGCTCTCACTCTCTTGCCCTCTAATCCCGCTCTCTCTCTCTTTCTTGCCCTCTATCCCTCTCTCTCTCTCTCGCCCTCTATCCCGTTCTCCCACTCTCGCCCTCTATCCCGCTCTCTCTCTCTCTCGCCCTGTATCACGCTCTCTCTCTCTCGCCCTCTATCCCATTCTCCCTCTCTCGCCATCTATCCCGCTCTCTCTCTCTCTCGCCCTCTATCCCGTTCTCCCTCTCTCGCCCTCTATCCTGCTCTCTCTCTCTCTCGCCCTCTATCCCGCTCTCTCTCTCTCTCGCCCTCTATCCCGCTCTCTCTCTCTCTCGCCCTCTATCCCGCTCTCTCTCTCTCTCGCCCTCTATCCCGCTCTCTCTCTCTCTCCCTCTATCCTGCTCTCTCTCTCTCGCTCTCTATCCCGTTCTCTCTCTCTCGCCCTCTATCCCGCTCTCTATCTCTCGCCCTGTATCCCGCTCTCTCTCTCTCGCCCTCTATCCCATTCTCCCTCTCTCGCCATCTATCCCGCTCTCTCTCTCTGTCTCGCCCTCTATCCCGTTCTCACTCTCTCGCCCTCTATCCTGCTCTCTCTCTCTCTCGCCCTCTATCCCGCTCTCTCTCTCTCTCGCCCTCTATCCCGCTCTCTCTCTCTCTCGCCCTCTATCCCGCTCTCTCTCTCTCTCGCCCTCTATCCCGCTCTTTCTCTCTCTCCCGCCATCTATCCCATTCTCCTTCTCTCGCCCTCTATCCCGCTCTCTCTCTCTCTCGCCCTCTATCCCGCTCTCTCTCTCTCTCGCCCTCTATCCCGCTCTCTCTCTCTCTCTCTCCCTCTATCCCGCTCTCTCTCTCTCTCGTCCTCTATCCCGCTCTCTATCTCTCTCGCCCTCTATCCCGCTCTCTCTCTCTGCGACTCGCCCTCTATCCCGTTCTCCCTCTCTCGCCCTCTATCCCGCTCTCTCTCTCTTTCTCGCCCTCTATCCCGCTCTCTCTCTCTCTCGCCCTCTATCCTGCTCTCTCTCTCACCCTCTGTCCCTCTCTCTCTCTCTCTCTCGCCCTCTATCACGCTCTCTCTCTCTCTCGCCCTCTATCCCGCTCCCTCTCTCTCTCTCCCTCTACCCCGCTCACTCTCTCTTTCTCGCCCTCTATCCCGCTCTCTCTCTCTCTCGCCCTCTATCCCGCTCTCTCTCTCGCCCTCTGTCCCGCTCTCTCTCTCTCGCCCTCTATCCCGCTCTCTCTCTCTCTCGCCATCTATCCCGCTCTTTCTCTCTTTCTCGCCCTCTATCCCGCTCTCTCTCTCTCTCGCCCTCTATCCCGCTCTCTCGCCCTCTATTCCTCTCTCTCCCGCCCTCTATCCCTCTCTCACCCGCCCTCTATCCCTCTCTCTCCCGCCCTGTATCCCTCTCTCTCCTGCCCTCTACCCCTCTCTCTCCCACCCTCTATCCCGCTCTCTCTCTCTCTCTCTCTCGCCCTCTATCCCGCTCTCTCTCTTTCTCACCCTCTATCCCGCTCTGTCTCTTTCTCGCCCTCTATCCCGCTCTCTCTCTCTCTCGTCCTCTATCCCGCTCTCTATCTCTCTCGCCCTCTATCCCGCTCTCTCTCTCTGCGACTCGCCCTCTATCCCGTTCTCCCTCTCTCGCCCTCTATCCCGCTCTCTCTCTCTTTCTCGCCCTCTATCCCGCTCTCTCTCTCTCTCGCCCTCTATCCTGCTCTCTCTCTCGCCCTCTGTCCCTCTCTCTCTCTCTCTCTCGCCCTCTATCACGCTCTCTCTCTCGCCCTCTATCCCGCTCCCTCTCTCTCTCTCCCTCTACCCCGCTCACTCTCTCTTTCTCGCCCTCTATCCCGCTCTCTCTCTCTCTCGCCCTCTATCCCGCTCTCTCTCTCGCCCTCTGTCCCGCTCTCTCTCTCTCGCCCTCTATCCCGCTCTCTCTCTCTCGCCCTCTATCCAGCTCTTTCTCTCTTTCTCGCCCTCTATCCCGCTCTCTCTCTCTCTCGCCCTCTATCCCGCTCTCTCTCTCGCCCTCTATTCCTCTCTCTCCCGCCCTCTATCCCTCTCTCACCCGCCCTCTATCCCTCTCTCTCCCGCCCTCTATCCCTCTCTCTCCTGCCCTCTACCCCTCTCTCTCCCACCCTCTATCCCGCTCTCTCTCTCTCTCTCGCCCTCTATCCCGCTCTCTCTCTTTCTCGCCCTCTATCCCGCTCTGTCTCTTTCTCGCCCTCTATCCCGCTCTCTCTCTCGCCCTCTATCCCGCTCTCTCTCTCTCTCGCCCTCTATCCCGCTCTCGCTCTCTCGCACTCTATCCCGCTCTGTCTCTCTCTCTCGCCCTCTATCCCGCTCTCTCTCTCTTTCTCGCCCTCTATCCCGCTCTCTCTCTCTCTCGCCCTCTACCCCGCTCTCTCTTTCTTGCCCTCTACCCCGCTCTCTCTCTCTCTCGCCCTCTATCCCGCTCTCTCTCTCTCTCGCCCTCTGTCCCGCTCTCACTCTCTCGCCCTCTATCACGCTCTCTCTCTCTCTCGCACTCAATCCCGCTCTTTCTCTCTTTCTCGCTCTCTATCCCGCTCTCTCTCTCTCTCGCCCTCTATCCCGCTCTCTCTCTCGCCCTCTATCCCTCACTCTCCCGCCCTCTATCCCTCTCTCTCCCGCCCTCTATCCCTCTCTCTCCTGCCCACTATCCCTCTCCCTCCCACCCGCTATCTCTCTCGCCCTCTATCCCGCTCTGTCTCTCTCTCGCCCTCTATCCCGCTCTCTCTCTCTCTCGCCCTCTATCCCGCTCTCTCTCTCTCGCCCTCTATCCCGCTCTCTCTCTCTCTCGCCCTCTATCCCGCTCTCTCTCTCTTTCTCGCCCTCTATCCCACTCTCTCTCTCTCTCGCCCTCTATCCCGCTCTGTCTCTCTCTCTCGCCCTCTATCCCGTTCTCCCTCTCTCGCCCTGTATTCCGCTCTCTCTCGCCCTCTATCCCGGTCTTTCTCTCTCTCCCTCTATCCCGTTCTCTCTCTCTCTCGCCCTCTATCCCGCCCTCTCTCTCTGCGACTCGCCCTCTATCCCGCTCTCTCTCTCTCGCCCTCCATCCCGTTCTCCCTCTCTCGCCCTCTATCCCGCTCTCTCTCTCTCTCTCTCTCGCCCTCTATCCCGCTCTCTCTCTCTCTCTCGCCCTCTATCCCGTTCTCCCTCTCTCACCCTCTATCCCACTCTCTCTCTCTCTCTCGTCCTCTATCCCTCTCTATCTCTCTCGTCCTCTATCCCTCTCTATCTCTGCGAGTCGCCCTCTATCCAGCTCTCTCTCTCTATCTCTCGCCCTCTATCCCACTCTCTCTCGCCCTCTATCCCGCTCTCTCTTGCCCTCCATCCCACTCTGTCTCTCTCTCGCCCTCTATCCCGCTCTGTCTCTCTCTCGCCCTCTATCCCGCTCTCTCTCTTTCTCGCCCTCTATCCCGCTCTGTCTCTCTCTCGCCCTCTATCCCGCTCTCTCTCTCTCGCCCTCTATCCCACTCTGTCTCTCTCTCGCCCTCTATCCTGCTCTCTCTCTCTCTCGCCCTCTATCCCGCTCTGTCTCTCTGTCGCCCTCTATCCCGCTCTCTCTCTTTCTCGCCCTCTATCCCGCTCTCTCTCTCTCTCACCCTCTATCCCGCTCTGTCTCTCTCTCGCCCTCTATCCCGCTCTCTCTCTTTCGCGCCCCCTATCCCGCTCTCTCTCTCTCGCCGTCTATCCTGATCTCTCTCTCTTTCTCGCCCTCTATCCCGCTCTCTCTCTCTCTCGCCCTCTGTCCCGCTCTCTCTCTCTCTTGCCCTCTGTCCCGCTCTCACTCTCTTGCCCTCTAATCCCGCTCTCTCTCTCTTTCTTGCCCTCTATCCCTCTCTCTCTCTCTCGCCCTCTATCCCGTTCTCCCACTCTCGCCCTCTATCCCGCTCTCTCTCTCTCTCGCCCTGTATCACGCTCTCTCTCTCTCGCCCTCTATCCCATTCTCCCTCTCTCGCCATCTATCCCGCTCTCTCTCTCTCTCTCGCCCTCTATCCCGTTCTCCCTCTCTCGCCCTCTATC
The DNA here is from genome assembly GCF_964194155.1 of Cetorhinus maximus. Classification (NCBI taxonomy): domain Eukaryota; kingdom Metazoa; phylum Chordata; class Chondrichthyes; order Lamniformes; family Cetorhinidae; genus Cetorhinus; species Cetorhinus maximus. The sequence goes on along the minus strand of NW_027597521.1, from coordinate 29,685 downwards.
CTGCTCTCTCTCTCTCTCGCCCTCTATCCCGCTCTCTCTCTCTCTCGCCCTCTATCCCGCTCTCTCTCTCTCTCGCCCTCTATCCCGCTCTCTCTCTCTCTCGCCCTCTATCCCGCTCTCCCTCTCTCTCCCTCTATCCCGCTCTCTCTCTCTCGCCCTCTATCCCGTTCTCTCTCTCTCGCCCTCTATCCCGCTCTCTATCTCTCTCGCCCTGTATCCCGCTCTCTCTCTCTCGCCCTCTATCCCGCTCTCTCTCTCTCGCCCTCTATCCCATTCTCCCTCTCTCGCCCTCTATCCCGTTCTCACTCTCTCGCCCTCTATCCTGCTCTCTCTCTCTCTCGCCCTCTATCCCGCTCTCTCTCTCTCTCTCGCCCTCTGTCCCACTCTCTCTCTCTCTCGCCCTCTATCCCGCTCTTTCTCTCTCTCTCGCCCTCTATCCCATTCTCCCTCTCTCGCCCTCTATCCCGCTCTCTCTCTCTCTCTCGCCCTCTATACCGCTCTCTCTCTCTCTCGCCCTCTATCCCACTCTCTCTCTCTCTCTCTCTCTATCCTATCCTCTCTTCTCCTCGCCTATCCTATCCGGTCTCTCTCTCGCTCCCCTCTATCCCGCTCTCTCCCTCTCGTCCTCTATCCCTCTCTATCTCTCTCGCCCTCTATCCCGCTCTCTCTCTCTCTCTCGCCCTCTATCCCGCTCTCTCTCTCTCTCGCCCTCTATCCCACTCTCTCTCCCTCTCTCTCCCTCTATCCCGCTCTCTCTCTCTCTCGTCCTCTATCCCGGTCTCTCTCTCGCTCCCTCTATCCCGTTCTCCCTCTCTCGCCCTCTATCCCGCTCTCTCTCGCCCTCTATCCAGCTGTCTCTCTCTCTCGCCCTCTATCCCGCTCTCTCTCTCCCTCTATCCCGCTCTCTCTCTCTCTCGTCCTCTATCCCGGTCTCTCTCTCGCTCCCACTCTCTCGTCCTCTATCCCTCTCTATCTCTCTCGTCCTCTATCCCTGCGAGTCGCCCTCTATCCCGCTCTCTCGCCCTCAATCCCGCTCTCTCTCGCCCTCTATCCTCCTCTCTCTTGCCCTCTATCTCGCTCTCTCGCCCTCTATCCCACTCTGTCTCTCTCTCTCGCCCTCTATCCCGTTCTCCCTCTCTCGCCCTCCATCCCGCTCTCTCTCTCTCTCGCCCTCTATCCCGCTCTCACTCTCTCTCGCCCTCTATCCCGCTATCTCTCTTTCTCGCCCTCTATCCCGCTCTCTATCTCTCTCGCCCTCTATCCCGCTCTCTCTCTCTGCGACTCGCCCTCTATCCCGTTCTCCCTCTCTCGCCCTTTATCCCGCTCTCCCTCCCTCTCTCGCACTCTATCCCGTTCTCCCTCTCTCGCCCTCTATCCCGCTCTCTCTCTCGCCCTCTATCCCGCTCTCTCTCTCTTTCTCGCCCTCTATCCCGCTCTCTCTCTCTCTCGCCCTCTATCCTGCTCTCTCTCTCGCCCTCTGTCCCTCTCTCTCTCTCTCTCTCGCCCTCTATCACGCTCTCTCTCTCTCTCGCCCTCTATCCCGCTCCCTCTCTCTCTCCCTCTACCCCGCTCACTCTCTCTTTCTCGCCCTCTATCCCGCTCTCTCTCTCTCTCGCCCTCTATCCCGCTCTCTCTCTCGCCCTCTGTCCCGCTCTCTCTCTCTCGCCCTCTATCCCGCTCTCTCTCTCTCTCGCCCTCTATCCCGCTCTTTCTCTCTTTCTCGCCCTCTATCCCGCTCTCTCTCTCTCTCGCCCTCTATCCCGCTCTCTCTCTCGCCCTCTATCCCTCTCTCTCCCGCCCTCTATCCCTCTCTCTCCCGCCCTCTATCCCTCTCTCTCCCGCCCTCTATCCCTCTCTCTCCTGCCCTCTACCCCTCTCTCTCCCACCCTCTATCCCGCTCTCTCTCTCTCTCTCTCTCGCCCTCTATCCCGCTCTCTCTCTTTCTCGCCCTCTATCCCGCTCTGTCTCTTTCTCGTCCTCTATCCCGCTCTCTCTCTCTCGCCCTCTATCCCGCTCTCTCTCTCTCTCGCCCTCTATCCCGCTCTCGCTCTCTCGCACTCTATCCCGCTCTGTCTCTCTCTCTCGCCCTCTATCCCGCTCTCTCTCTCTTTCTCGCCCTCTATCCCGCTCTCTCTCTCTCTCGCCCTCTATCCCGCTCTGTCTCTCTCTCTCGCCCTCTATCCCGTTCTCCCTCCCTCGCCCTCTATCCCGCTCTCTCCCTCTCGCCCTCTTTCCCGTTCTCCCACTCTCGCCCTGTATTCCGCTCTCTCTCACCCTCTATCCCGGTCTCTCTCTCTCTCCCTCTATCCCGTTCTCTCTCTCTCTCGCTCTCTATCCCGCTCTCTCTCTCTCTCTCTCTCGCCCTCTATCCCTCTCTCTCTCTCTCTCTCCCTCTATCCCGTTCTCCCTCTCTCGCTCTCTATCCCGCTCTCTCTCTCTCTCTCGCACTCTATCCAGCTCTCTCTCTCTCTCGCCCTCTATCCCGCTCTCTCTCTCTCGTCCTCTATCCCTTTCTATCTCTCTCGTGCTCTATCCCTCTCTATCTCTGCGAGTCGCCCTCTATCCCGCTCTCTCACTCTATCTCTCGCCCTCTATTCCACTCCCTCTCGCCCTCTATCCCACTCTCTCTCTCTCGCCCTCTATCCCGCTCTCTCTCTCTCTCTCTCTCTCGCCCTCTATCCCACTCTCTCTTGCCCTCTATCCCGCTCTCTCTCGCCCTCTATCCCGCTCTGTCTCTCTCTCGCCCTCTATCCCGCTCTCTCTCTCTCTCGCCCTCTATCCCGCTCTCTCTCTTTCTCGCCCTCTATCCCGCTCTATCTCTCTCTCGTCCTCTATCCCTGTCTCTCCCGCCCTCTATCCCTCTCTCTCCCGCCCTCTATCCCTCTCTCTCCCGCCCTCTATCCCTCTCTCTCCTGCCCTCTATCCCGCTCTCTCTCTTTCTCGCCCTCTATCCCGTTCTCCCTCTCTCGCCCTCTATCCCGCTCTCTCTCTCTCTCTCGCCCTCTCTCACGCTCTCTCTCTCTCTCGTCCTCTATCCCGGTCTCTCTCTCGCTCCCTCTATCCCGCTCCCTCTCTCTCGTCCTCTATCTCTCTCTATCTCTCACGTCCTCTATCCCCCTCTATCTCTGCGAGTCGCCCTCTATCCCGCTCTCTCGCCCTCTATCCCGCTCTCTCTCGCCCTCTATCCCGCTCTCTCTCGCCGTCTATCCCGCTCTCTCTCGCCCTCTATCCCGCTCTGTCTCTCACTCGCCCTCTATCCTGCTCTCTCTCTTTCTCGCACTCTATCCCGCTCTGTCTCTCTCTCGCCCTCTATCCCGCTCTCTCTCTTTCTCGCACTCTATCCCGCTCTGTCTCTCTCTCGCCCTCTATCCCGCTCTCTCTCTCTCTCGCCCTGTATTCCGCTCTCTCTCGCCCTCTATCCTGCTCTCTCTCTCTCTCCCTCTATCCCGCTCTCTCTCTCTCTCGTCCTCTATCCCTCTCTCTCTCGCCCTCTATCCCGCTCTCTCTCTCTGCGACTCGCCCTCTATCCCGCTCTCTCTCTCGCCCTCTATCCCGTTCTCCCTCTCTCGCCCTCTATCCCGCTCTCTCTCTCTCTCTCTCGCCCTCTATCCCGCTCTCTCTCTCTCTCTCGCCCTCGATACTGCTCTCTCTCTCTCTCTCGCCCTCTATCCCGCTCTCTCTCTCTCTCTCTCTCACTCTATCCCGCTCTCTCTCTCTCGTCCTCTATCCCGGTCTCTCTCTCTTTCGCCCTCTGTCCCGCTCTCACTCTCTTGCCCTCTATCCCGCTCTCTCTCTCTTTCTCGCCCTCTATCCCTCTCTCTCTCTCTCGCCCTCTATCCCCGCTCTCTCTCTCTTTCTCGCCCTCTATCCCGCTCCCTCTCTCTCTCGCCCTCTATCCCGCTCTCTCTCTCTCTTGCCCTTTATCCCGCTCTCTCTCTCTGCGACTCGCCCTCTATCCTGCTCTCTCTCTCTCGCCCTCTATCCCGTTCTCCCTCTCTCGCCCTCTATCCCGCTCTCTCTCCCTCTCTCGCCCTCTATCCCGTTCTCCCTCTCTCGCCCTCTATCCCGCTCTCTCTCTCTCTCTCTCGCCCTCTATCACGCTCTCTCTCTCTCTCGCCCTCTATCCCGCTCTCTCTCTCCCTCTATCCCGCTCTCTCTCTCTCGTCCTCTATCCCGGTCTCTCTCTCGCTCCCACTATCCCGCTCCCTCTCTCTCGTCCTCTATCCTTCTCTATCTCTCTCGTCCTCTATCCCACTCTATCTCTGCGAGTCGCCCTCTATCCCGCTCTCTCGCCCTCTATCCCGCTCTCTCTCGCCATCTATCCCGCTCTCTCTCGCCGCCTATCCCGCTCTCTCTCGCCCTCTATCCAGCTCTCTCTCGCCGTCTATCCTGCTCTCTCTCGTCCTCTATCCCTCTCTATCTCTCTCGTCCTCTATCCTTCTCTATCTCTGCGAGTCGCCCTCTATCCCGCTCTCTCGCCCTCTATCCCGCTCTCTCTCGTCCTCTATCCCGCTCTCTCTCGCCGTCTATCCCGCTCTGTCTCGCCCTCTATCCTGCTCTGTCTCTCTCTCGCCCTCTATCCCGCTCTCTCTCTCTCTCGCCCTCTATCCCGCTCTCTCTCTCGCGCCCTCTATACCGCTCTCTCTCTTTCTCGCCCTCTATCCCGCTCTCTCTCTCTCTCGCCCTCTACCCCGCTCCCTCTCTTTCTTGCCCTCTACCCCGCTCTCTCTCTCTCTCGCCCTCTGTCCCGCTCTCACTCTCTCGCCCTCTATCACGCTCTCTCTCTCTCGCACTCTATCCCGCTCTTTCTCTCTTTCTCGCTCTCTATCCCGCTCTCTCTCTCTCTCGCCCTCTATCCCGCTCTCTCTCTCGCCCTCTATCCCTCTCTCTCCCGCCCTCTATCCCTCTCTCTCCCGCCCTCTATCCCTCTCTCTCCCGCCCTCTATCCCTCTCTCTCCTGCCCTCTATCCCTCTCTCTCCCACCCTCTATCCCGCTATCTCTCTCGCCCTCTATCCCGCTCTGTCTCTCTCTCGCCCTCTATCCCGCTCTCTCTCTCTCTCTCGCCCTCTATCCCGCTCTCTCTCTCTCGCCCTCTATCCCGCTCTCTCTCTCTCTCGCCCTCTATCCCGCTCTCTCTCTCTCTCGCACTCTATCCCGCTCTTTCTCTCTTTCTCGCTCTCTATCCCGCTCTCTCTCTCTCTCGCCCTCTATCCCGCTCTCTCTCTCGCCCTCTATCCCTCACTCTCCCGCCCTCTATCCCTCTCTCTCCCGCCCTCTATCCCTCTCTCTCCTGCCCACTATCCCTCTCCCTCCCACCCTCTATCCCGCTATCTCTCTCGCCCTCTATCCCGCTCTGTCTCTCTCTCGCCCTCTATCCCGCTCTCTCTCTCTCTCGCCCTCTATCCCGCTCTCTCTCTCTCGCCCTCTATCCCGCTCTCTCTCTCTCTCGCCCTCTATCCCGCTCTCTCTCTCTTTCTCGCCCTCTATCCCACTCTCTCTCTCTCTCGCCCTCTATCCCGCTCTGTCTCTCTCTCTCGCCCTCTATCCCGTTCTCCCTCTCTCGCCCTGTATTCCGCTCTCTCTCGCCCTCTATCCCGGTCTTTCTCTCTCTCCCTCTATCCCGTTCTCTCTCTCTCTCGCCCTCTATCCCGCCCTCTCTCTCTGCGACTCGCCCTCTATCCCGCTCTCTCTCTCTCACCCTCTATCCCGCTCTCTCTCGCCCTCTATCACGCTCTCTCTCTCTCTCGTCCTCTATCCCGGTCTCTCTCTCGCTCCTTCTGTCCCGCTCCCTCTCTCTCGTCCTCTATCCCTGTCTATCTCTCTCGTCCTCTATCCCCCTCTATCTCTGCGAGTCGCCCTCTATCCAGCTCTCTCTCTCTATCTCTCGCCCTCTATCCCACTCTCCTCTTCGCCCTCTATTCCGCTCTCTCTCGCCCTCCATCCCACTCTGTCTCTCTCTCGCCCTCTATCCCGCTCTGTCTCTCTCTCGCCCTCTATCCCGCTCTCTCTCTTTCTCGCCCTCTATCCCGCTCTGTCTCTCTCTCGCCCTCTATCCCGCTCTCTCTCTCTCGCCCTCTATCCCACTCTGTCTCTCTCTCGCCCTCTATCCTGCTCTCTCTCTCTCTCGCCCTCTATCCCGCTCTGTCTCTCTGTCGCCCTCTATCCCGCTCTCTCTCTTTCTCGCCCTCTATCCCGCTCTCTCTCTCTCACCCTCTATCCCGCTCTGTCTCTCTCTCGCCCTCTATCCCGCTCTCTCTCTTTCGCGCCCCTAACCCGCTCTCTCTCTCTCTCGCCGTCTATCCTGATCTCTCTCTCTTTCTCGCCCTCTATCCCGCTCTCTCTCTCTCTCGCCCTCTGTCCCGCTCTCTCTCTCTCTTGCCCTCTGTCCCGCTCTCACTCTCTTGCCCTCTAATCCCGCTCTCTCTCTCTTTCTTGCCCTCTATCCCTCTCTCTCTCTCTCGCCCTCTATCCCGTTCTCCCACTCTCGCCCTCTATCCCGCTCTCTCTCTCTCTCGCCCTGTATCACGCTCTCTCTCTCTCGCCCTCTATCCCATTCTCCCTCTCTCGCCATCTATCCCGCTCTCTCTCTCTCTCGCCCTCTATCCCGTTCTCCCTCTCTCCGCCCTCTATCCTGCTCTCTCTCTCTCTCGCCCTCTATCCCGCTCTCTCTCTCTCTCGCCCTCTATCCCGCTCTCTCTCTCTCTCGCCCTCTATCCCGCTCTCTCTCTCTCTCGCCCTCTATCCCGCTCTCTCTCTCTCTCCCTCTATCCTGCTCTCTCTCTCTCGCTCTCTATCCCGTTCTCTCTCTCTCGCCCTCTATCCCGCTCTCTATCTCTCTCGCCCTGTATCCCGCTCTCTCTCTCTCGCCCTTATCCCATTCTCCCTCTCTCGCCATCTATCCCGCTCTCTCTCTCTGTCTCGCCCTCTATCCCGTTCTCACTCTCTCGCCCTCTATCCTGCGCTCTCTCTCTCTCGCCCTCTATCCCGCTCTCTCTCTCTCTCGCCCTCTATCCCGCTCTCTCTCTCTCTCGCCCTCTATCCCGCTCTTTCTCTCTCTCCCGCCATCTATCCCATTCTCCTTCTCTCGCCCTCTATCCCGCTCTCTCTCTCTCTCGCCCTCTATCCCGCTCTCTCTCTCTCTCGCCCTCTATCCCGCTCTCTCTCTCTCTCTCCCTCTATCCCGCTCTCTCTCTCTCTCGCCCTCTATCCCGCTCTCTCTCTCTGCGACTCGCCCTCTATCCCGTTCTCCCTCTCTCGCCCTCTATCCCGCTCTCTCTCTCTTTCTCGCCCTCTATCCCGCTCTCTCTCTCTCTCGCCCTCTATCCTGCTCTCTCTCTCGCCCTCTGTCCCTCTCTCTCTCTCTCTCTCGCCCTCTATCCCGCTCCCTCTCTCTCTCTCCCTCTACCCCGCTCACTCTCTCTTTCTCGCCCTCTATCCCGCTCTCTCTCTCTCTCGCCCTCTATCCCGCTCTCTCTCTCGCCCTCTGTCCCGCTCTCTCTCTCTCGCCCTCTATCCCGCTCTCTCTCTTTCTCGCCCTCTATCCCGCTCTTTCTCTCTTTCTCGCCCTCTATCCCGCTCTCTCTCTCTCTCGCCCTCTATCCCGCTCTCTCGCCCTCTATTCCTCTCTCTCCCGCCCTCTATCCCTCTCTCACCCGCCCTCTATCCCTCTCTCTCCCGCCCTCTATCCCTCTCTCTCCTGCCCTCTACCCCTCTCTCTCCCACCCTCTAACCCGCTCTCTCTCTCTCTCTCTCTCGCCCTCTATCCCGCTCTCTCTCTTTCTCACCCTCTATCCCGCTCTGTCTCTTTCTCGCCCTCTATCCCGCTCTCTCTCTCTCTCGTCCTCTATCCCGCTCTCTATCTCTCTCGCCCTCTATCCCGCTCTCTCTCTCTGCGACTCGCCCTCTATCCCGTTCTCCCTCTCTCGCCCTCTATCCCGCTCTCTCTCTCTTTCTCGCCCTCTATCCCGCTCTCTCTCTCTCTCGCCCTCTATCCTGCTCTCTCTCTCGCCCTCTGTCCCTCTCTCTCTCTCTCTCTCGCCCTCTATCACGCTCTCTCTCTCGCCCTCTATCCCGCTCCCTCTCTCTCTCTCCCTCTACCCCGCTCACTCTCTCTTTCTCGCCCTCTATCCCGCTCTCTCTCTCTCTCGCCCTCTATCCCGCTCTCTCTCTCGCCCTCTGTCCCGCTCTCTCTCTCTCGCCCTCTATCCCGCTCTCTCTCTCTCGCCCTCTATCCCGCTCTTTCTCTCTTTCTCGCCCTCTATCCCGCTCTCTCTCTCTCTCGCCCTCTATCCCGCTCTCTCTCTCGCCCTCTATTCCTCTCTCTCCCGCCCTCTATCCCTCTCTCACCCGCCCTCTATCCCTCTCTCTCCCGCCCTCTATCCCTCTCTCTCCTGCCCTCTACCCCTCTCTCTCCCACCCTCTATCCCGCTCTCTCTCTCTCTCTCGCCCTCTATCCCGCTCTCTCTCTTTCTCGCCCTCTATCCCGCTCTGTCTCTTTCTCGCCCTCTATCCCGCTCTCTCTCTCGCCCTCTATCCCGCTCTCTCTCTCTCTCGCCCTCTATCCCGCTCTCGCTCTCTCGCACTCTATCCCGCTCTGTCTCTCTCTCTCGCCCTCTATCCCGCTCTCTCTCTCTTTCTCGCCCTCTATCCCGCTCTCTCTCTCTCTCGCCCTCTATCCCGCTCTGTCTCTCTCTCTCGCCCTCTATCCCGTTCTCCCTCCCTCGCCCTCTATCCCGCTCTCTCCCTCTCGCCCTCTTTCCCGTTCTCCCACTCTCGCCCTGTATTCCATCTCTCTCACCCTCTATCCCGGTCTCTCTCTCTCTCCCTCTATCCCGTTCTCTCTCTCTCTCGCTCTCTATCCCGCTCTCTCTCTCTCTCTCTCGCCCTCTATCCCGCTCTCTCTCTCTCGCCCTCTATCCCGTTCTCCCTCTCTCGCCCTCTATCCCGCTCTCTCTCTCTCTCGCACTCTATCCAGCTCTCTCTCTCTCTCGCCCTCTATCCCGCTCTCTCTCTCTCTCTCCCTCTATCTCGCTCTCCCTCTCTCTCGTCATTTATCCCGGTCTCTCTCTCGCTCCCTCTATTCCGCTCTCTCTTTCTCGTCCTCTATCCCTTTCTATCTCTCTCGTCCTCTATCCCTCTCTATCTCTGCGAGTCGCCCTCTATCCCGCTCTCTCACTCTATCTCTCGCCCTCTATTCCACTCCCTCTCGCCCTCTATCCCGCTCTCTCTCTCTCGCCCTCTATCCCGCTCTCTCTCTCTCTCTCTCTCTCGCCCTCTATCCCACTCTCTCTTGCCCTCTATCCCGCTCTCTCTCGCCCTCTATCCCGCTCTGTCTCTCTCTCGCCCTCTATCCCGCTCTCTCTCTCTCTCGCCCTCTATCCCGCTCTCTCTCTTTCTCGCCCTCTATCCCGCTCTATCTCTCTCTCGTCCTCTATCCCTCTCTCTCCCGCCCTCTATCCCTCTCTCTCCCGCCCTCTATCCCTCTCTCTCCCGCCCTCTATCCCTCTCTCTCCTGCCCTCTATCCCGCTCTCTCTCTTTCTCGCCCTCTATCCCGTTCTCCCTCTCTCGCCCTCTATCCCGCTCTCTCTCTCTCTCTCTCGCCCTCTCTCACGCTCTCTCTCTCTCTCGTCCTCTATCCCGGTCTCTCTCTCGCTCCCTCTATCCCGCTCCCTCTCTCTCGTCCTCTATCTCTCTCTATCTCTCACGTCCTCTATCCCCCTCTATCTCTGCGAGTCGCCCTCTATCCCGCTCTCTCGCCCTCTATCCCGCTCTCTCTCGCCCTCTATCCCGCTCTCTCTCGCCGTCTATCCCGCTCTCTCTCGCCCTCTATCCCGCTCTGTCTCTCACTCGCCCTCTATCCCGCTCTCTCTCTTTCTCGCACTCTATCCCGCTCTGTCTCTCTCTCGCCCTCTATCCCGCTCTCTCTCTTTCTCGCACTCTATCCCGCTCTGTCTCTCTCTCGCCCTCTATCCCGCTCTCTCTCTCTCTTGCCCTGTATTCCGCTCTCTCTCGCCCTCTATCCTGCTCTCTCTCTCTCTCCCTCTATCCCGCTCTTTCTCTCTCTCGTCCTCTATCCCTCTCTCTCTCGCCCTCTATCCCGCTCTCTCTCTCTCTCGCCCTCTATCCCGCTCTCTCTCTCTCGCCCTCTATCCCGCTCTCTCTCTTTCTCACCCTCTATCCAACTCTCTCTCTCTCTCTCGCCCTCTACCCCGCTCCCTCTCTCTTTCTCGCCCTCTATCCCACTCTCTCTCTCTCTCGCCCTCTATCCCGCTCTCTCTCTCTCTCGCCCTCTGTCCCGCTGTCAATCTCTCGCCCTCTATCCCGTTCTCCCTCTCTCGCCCTCTATCCCGCGCTCTCTCCTTCTCTCACCCTCTATCCCGTTCTCCCTCTCTCGCCCTCTATCCCGCTCTCTCTCGCCCTCTATCCAGCTGTCTCTCTCTCTCGCCCTCTATCCCGCTCTCTCTCTCCCTCTATCCCGCTCTCTCTCTCTCTCGTCCTCTATCCCGGTCTCTCTCTCGCTCCCACTCTCTCGTCCTCTATCCCTCTCTATCTCTCTCGTCCTCTATCCCTGCGAGTCGCCCTCTATCCCGCTCTCTCGCCCTCAATCCCGCTCTCTCTCGCCCTCTATCCTGCTCTCTCTTGCCCTCTATCTCGCTCTATCTCGTCCTCTATCCCACTCTCTCTCTCTCTCTCGCCCTCTATCCCGTTCTCCCTCTCTCGCCCTCCATCCCTCTCTCTCGCCCTCTATCCCGCTCTTTCTCTCTTTCTCGCCCTCTATCCCGCTCTCTCTCTCTCTCGCCCTCTATCCCGCTCTCTCTCTCGCCCTCTATCCCTCTCTCTCCCGCCCTCTATCCCTCTCTCTCCCACCCTCTATCCCTCTCTCTCCTGCCCTCTATCCCTCTCTCTCCCACCCTCTATCCCGCTCTCTCTCTCTCTCTCTCTCGCCCTCTATCCCGCTCTCTCTTTCTCGCCCTTTATCCCGCTCTGTCTCTTTCTCGCCCTCTATCCCGCTCTCTCTCTCTCTCGCCCTCTATCCCACTCTCTCTCTCGCCCTCTATCCCTCTCTCTCCCGCCCTCTATCCCTCTCTCTCCCGCCCTCTATCCCTCTCTCTCCCGCCCTCTATCCCTCTCTCTCCTGCCCTCTACCCCTCTCTCTCCCACCCTCTATCCCGCTCTCTCTCTCTCTCTCGCCCTCTATCCCGCTCTCTCTCTTTCTCGCCCTCTATCCCGCTCTGTCTCTTTCTCGCCCTCTATCCCGCTCTCTCTCTCTCGCCCTCTATTCCGCTCTCTCTCTCGCCCTCTATCCCTCTCTCTCCCGCCCTCTATCCCTCTCTCTCCCGCCCTCTATCCCTCTCTCTCCCACCCTCTATCCCTCTCTCTCCTGCCCTCTACCCCTCTCTCTCCCACCCTCTATCCCGCTCTCTCTCTCTCTCTCTCTCGCCCTCTATCCCGCTCTCTCTCTTTCTCGCCCTCTATCCCGCTCTGTCTCTTTCTCGCCCTCTATCCCGCTCTCTCTCTCTCTCGCCCTCTATCCCACTCTCTCTCTCGCCCTCTATCCCTCTCTCTCCCGCCCTCTATCCCTCTCTCTCCCGCCCTCTATCCCTCTCTCTCCTGCCCTCTACCCCTCTCTCTCCCACCCTCTATCCCGCTCTCTCTCTCTCTCTCGCCCTCTATCCCGCTCTCTCTCTTTCTCGCCCTCTATCCCGCTCTCTCTCTCTCTCTCGCACTCTATCCAGCTCTCTCTCTCTCTCTCCCTCTATCCCGCTCCCTCTCGCCCTCTATCCCGCTCTCTCTCTCTCGCCCTCTATCCCGCTCTCTCTCTCTCTCTCTCTCGCCCTCTATCCCACTCTCTCTTGCCCTCTATCCCGCTCTCTCTCGCCCTCTATCCCGCTCTCTCTCTTTCTCGCCCTCTATCCCGCTCTGTCTCTTTCTCGCCCTCTATCCCGCTCTCTCTCTCTCTCGCCCTCTATCCCACTCTCTCTCTCGCCCTCTATCCCTCTCTCTCCCGCCCTCTATCCCTCTCTCTCCCGCCCTCTATCCCTCTCTCTCCTGCCCTCTACCCCTCTCTCTCCCACCCTCTATCCCGCTCTCTCTCTCTCTCTCGCCCTCTATCCCGCTCTCTCTCTTTCTCGCCCTCTATCCCGCTCTGTCTCTTTCTCGCCCTCTATCCCGCTCTCTCTCTCTCGCCCTCTATCCCGCTCTCTCTCTCTCGCCCTCTATCCCGCTCTCTCTCTCTCTCTCGCACTCTATCCAGCTCTCTCTCTCTCTCTCCCTCTATCCCGCTCCCTCTCGCCCTCTATCCCGCTCTCTCTCTCTCGCCCTCTATCCCGCTCTCTCTCTCTCTCGCCCTCTATCCCACTCTCTCTTGCCCTCTATCCCGCTCTCTCTCGCCCTCTATCCCGCTCTCTCTCTTTCTCGCCCTCTATCCCGCTCTGTCTCTCTCTCGCTCCCTCTCTCTCGTCCTCTATCCCTCTCTCTCCCGCCCTCTATCCCTCTCTCTCCCGCCCTCTATCCCTCTCTCTCCCGCCCTCTATCCCTCTCTCTCCTGCCCTCTATCCCGCTCTCTCTCTTTCTCGCCCTCTATCCCGTTCTCCCTCTCTCGCCCTCTATCCCGCTCTCTCTCTCTCTCTCGCCCTCTCTCACGCTCTCTCTCTCTCTCGTCCTCTATCCCGGTCTCTCTCTCGCTCCCTCTATCCCGCTCCCTCTCTCTCGTCCTCTATCCCTCTCTATCTCTCACGTCCTCTATCCCCCTCTATCTCTGCGAGTCGCCCTCTATCCCGCTCTCTCTCTCTCTCGCCCTCTATCCCGCTCTCTCTCTCCCTCTATCCCGCTCTCTCTCTCGTCCTCTATCCTGGTCTCTCTCTCGCTCCCTCTCTCTCGTCCTCTATCCCTCTCTATCTCTCTCATCCTCTATCCCTGCGAGTCGCCCTCTATCCCGCTCTCTCGCCCTCTATCCCGCTCTGTCTCACCCTCTATCCCGCTCTCTCTTGCCCTCTATCCCGCTCTCTCTCGCCCTCTATCCCGCTCTCTCTCTCTCTCTCGCCCTCTATCCCGCTCTCTCTCTCTGCGACTCACCCTCTATCCTGCTCTCTCTCTCTCGCCCTCTATCCCGTTCTCCCTCTCTCGCCCTCTATCCCGCTCTCTCTCCCTCTCTCGCCCTCTATCCCGATCTCCCTCTCTCGCCCTCTATCCAGCTCTCTCTCTCTCTCTCTCTCGCCTTCTATCCCGTTCTCCCTCTCTCGCCCTCTATCCCGTTCTCTCTCCCTCTCTCGCCCTCTATTCCGTTCTCCCTCTCTCGCCCTCTATCCCGCTCTCTCTCTCGCCCTCTATCACGCTCTCTCTCTCTCTCGCCCTCTATCCCGCTCTCTCTCTCTCTCTCGCCCTCTCTCACGCTCTCTCTCTCTCTCGTCCTCTATCCCGGTCTCTCTCTTGCTCCTTCTATCCCGCTCCCTCTCTCTCGTCCTCTATCCCTCTCTATTTCTCTCGTCCTCTATCCCCCTCTATCTCTGCGAGTCGTCCTCTATCCCGCTCTCTCTTGCCCTCTATCCCGCTCTCTCTCGCCCTCTATCCCGCTCTCTCTCTCTCTCTCGCCCTCTATCCCGTTCTCCCTCTCTCGCCCTCTATCCCGCTCTCTCTCTTTCTCGCCCTCTATCCCACTCTCTCTCTCTCTCGCCCTCTATCCCGCTCTCTCTCTGCGACTCGCCCTCTATCCCGCTCTCTCTCCCTCTCTCGCCCTCTATCCCGATCTGCCTCTCTCGCCCTCTATCCAGCTCTCTCTCTCTCTCTCGCCCTCTATCCCGTTCTCCCTCTCTCGCCCTCTATCCCGCTCTCTCTCCCTCTCTCGCCCTCTATCACGTTCTCCCTCTCTCGCCCTCTATCCCGCTCTCTCTCTCTCTCGCCCTCTATCCCGCTCTCTCTCCCTCTATCACGCTCTCTCTCTCTCTCGCCCTCTATCCCGCTCTCTCGCCCTCTATCCCGCTCTCTCTCGCCCTCTATCCCGCTCTCTCTCGCCGTCTATCCCGCTCTCTCTCGCCCTCTATCCCGCTCTGTCTCTCACTCGCCCTCTATCCCGTTCTCTCTCTTTCTCGCCCTCTATCCTGCTCTGTCTCTCTCTCGCCCTCTATCCCGCTCTCTCTCTCTCTCGCCCTCTATCGCGCTCTCTCTCTTTCTCGCACTCTATCCCGATCTCTCTCTCTCTCGCCCTCTATCCCGCTCTGTCTCTCCCTCGCCCTCTATCCCGCTCTCTCTCTTTCTCGCCCTCTATCCCGATCTCTCTCTCTCTCGCCCTCTACCCCGCTCTCTCTCTCTTTCTCGCCCTCTATCCCGCTCTCTCTCTCTCTCGCCCTCTATCCCGCTCTCTCTCTCTATCCCACTCTCTCTCTCGCCCTCTGTCCCGCTCTCACTCTCTCGCCCTCTATCCCGCTCTTTCTCTCTTTCTCGCCCTCTATCCCTCTCTCTCCCGCCCTCTATCCCTCTCTCTCCCGCCCTCTATCCCTCTCTCTCCCGCCCTCTATCCCTCTCTCTCCCGCCCTCTATCCCTCTCTCTCCTGCCCTCTATCCCTCTCTCTCCCGCCCTCTATCCCGCTCTCTCTCTCGCCCTCTATCCCGCTCTCTCTCTCTCTCGCCCTCTATCCCGCTCTCTCTCTTTCTCGCCCTCTATCCCGCTCTCTCTCTTTCTCGCCCTCTATCCCGCTCTCTCTTTCTCGCCCTCTATCCCGCTCTCTCTCTCTCTCTCACCCTCTATCCCGTTCTCCCTCTTTCGCCCTCTATCCCGCTCTCTCTCCCTCTATCCCGTTCTCCCTCTCTCGCCCTCTATCCTGCTCTCTCTCTCTCTCTCGCCCTCTATCACGCTCTCTCTCTCTCTCGCCCTCTATCCCGCTCTCTCTCTCCCTCTATCCCGCTCTCTCCCTCTCTCGTCCTCTATCCCGGTCTCTCTCTCGCTCCCTCTATCCCGCTCTCTCTCTCTCGTCCTCTATCCCTCTCTATCTCTCTCGTCCTCTATCCCTCTCTATCTCTGCGAGTCGCCCTCTATCCCGCTCTCTCGCCCTCTATCCCGCTCTCTCTCGCCCTCTATCCAGCTCTCTCTCGCCGTCTATCCCGCTCTCTCTCGCCCTCTATCCCGCTCTCTCTCTCTTTCGCCCTCTATCCCGCTCTCTCTCTCGCCCTCTATCCCACTCTCTCTCTTTCTCGCCCTCTATCCCGATCTCTCTCTCTCTCGCCCTCTATCCCGCTCTCTCTTTCTCGCCCTCTATCCCGCTCTCTCTCTCTCACCCTCTACCCCGCTCTCTCTCTCTTTCTCGCCCTCTATCCCGCTCTCTCTCTCTCTCGCCCTCTATCCCGCTCTCTTTCTCTCTCGCCCTCTGTCCCGCTCTCACTCTCTCGCCCTCTATCCCGCTCTTTCTCTCGCCCTCTATCCCGCTCTCTCTCTCGCCCTCTATCCCGCTCTCTCTCTCGCCCTCTATCCCTCTCTCTCCCGCCCTCTATCCCTCTCTCTCCTGCCCTCTATCCCTCTCTCTCCCGCCCTCTATCCCGCTCTCTCTCTCGCCCTCTATCCCGCTCTCTCTCGCCCTCTATCCCGCTCTCTCTCTCTCTCTCTCACCCTCCATCCCGCTCTCTCTCTCTCTTGCTCTCGCCCTCTATCCTGCTCTCTCTCTCTCTCTCGCCCTCTATCCCACTCTCTCTCGCCCTCTATCCCGCTCTCTCTCTCTCGCCCTCTATCCCGCTCTCTCTCTCTCGCCCTCTATCCCATTCTCCCTCTCTCGCCCTCTATCCCGCTCTCTCTCTCTCTCTCGCCCTCTATCCCGCTCTGTCTCTCTCTCGCCCTCTATCCCGCTCTCTCTCTCTCTCGCCCTCTATCCCGCTCTCTCTCACTCTCGCCCTCTATCCCGATCTCTCTCTTTCTCGCCCTCTATCCCGATCTCTCTCTCTCTCGCCCTCTACCCCGCTCTCTCTCTCTCTCGCCCTCTATCCCGCTCTCTCTCTCTCTCGCCCTCTATCCCGCTCTCTCTCTCTATCCCACTCTCCCTCTCTCTCGCCCTCTGTCCCGCTCTCACTCTCTCGCCCTCGATCCCGCTCTTTCTCGCCCTCTATCCCGCTCTCTCTCTCGCCCTCTATCCCTCTCTCTCCTGCCCTCTATCCCTCTCTCTCCCGCCCTCTATCCCGCTCTCTCTCTCGCCCTCTATCCCGCTCTCTCTCTCTCGCCCTCTATCCCACTTTCTCTCTTTCTCGCCCTCTATCCCGCTCTCTCTCTCTCTCGCCCTCTGTCCTGCTCTGTCTCTCTCTCGCCCTCTATCCCGCTCTGTCTCTCTCTCGCCCTCTATCCCGCTCTGTCTCTCTCTCGCCCTCTATCCCGCTCTGTCTCTCTCTCGTCCTCTATCCCGCTCTCTCTCGCCCTCTATCCCGCTCTCTCTCGCCCTCTATCCCGCTCTCTCTCTTTCTTGCCCTCTATCCCGCTCTCTCTCTTTCTCGCCCTCTATCCCGCTCTCTCTCTCTCTCGCCCTCTGTCCCGCTCTCACTCTCTTGCCCTCTATCCCGCTCTCTCTCTTTCTCGCCCTCTATCCCTCTCTCTCTCTCTCGCCCTCTATCCCTCTCTCTCTCTCTCGCCCTCTATCTCATTCTCCCTCTCTCGCCCTCTATCCCGCTCTTTCTCGCCCTCTATCCCGCTCTCTCTCTTTCTCGCCCTCTATCCCGCTCTCTCTCTCTCACCCTCTATCCCGCACTGTCTCTCTCTCGCCCTCTGTCCCGCTCTCTCTCTCGCCCTCTGTCCCGCTCTCTTTCCCTCTATCCCGCTCTCTCGCCCTCTATCCCGCTCTCTCTCTCGCCCTCTATCCCATTCTCCCTCTCTCGCCCTCTATCCCATTCTCCCTCTCTCGCCCTCTATCCCATTCTCCCTCTCTCGCCCTCTATCCCATTCTCCCTCTCTCGCCCTCTATCCCGCTCTGTCTCTCTCTCGCCCTCTATCCCGCTCTGTCTCTCTCTCGCCCTCTATCCCGCTCTGTCTCTCTTGCCCTCTATCCTGCTCTCTCTCTCTCGCCCTCTATCCCGCTCTCTCTCTCTCGCCCTCTATCCCGCTCTCTCTCTCTCTCGCCCTCTATCCCGCTCTCTCTCTCTCTCGCCCTCTATCCCGCTCTCTCTCTCTCTCGCCCTCTATCCCGCTCTCTCTCTCTCGCCCTCTACCCCGCTCTGTCTCTCTCTCGCCCTCTATCCCGCTCTCTCTCTCTCTCGCCCTCTATCCCGCTCTCTCTCTCTCTCGCCCTCTATCCCGCTCTCTCTTTCTCGCCCTCTATCCCGCTCTCTCTTTCTCGCCCTCTATCCCGCTCTCTCTTTCTCGCCCTCTATCCCGCTCTCTCTTTCTCGCCCTCTATCCCGCTCTCTCTCTCTCTCGCCCTCTATCCCGCTTTCTCCCTCTGTCGCTCTCTCTCCCGCTCTCTCTCGCCCGCTACCCCTCTCTCTCCCGCCCTCTATCCCTCTCTCCCGCTCTCTCTCACGCCCTCTATCCCGCTCTCTCTCTCACGCCCTCTATCCCGCTGTCTCTCTCACGCCCTCTATCCCGCTGTCTCTCTCGCCCTCTATCCCGTTGTCTCTCTCTCGCCCTCTATCCCGTTGTCTCTCTCTCGCCCTCTATCCCGTTGTCTCTCTCTCTCGCCCTCTATCCCGCTCTCTCTCTCTCCCTCTCTCTCTCTCTCCCTCTATCCCGCTCTCTCTCGCCCTCTATCCCGCTCTCTCTCTCTCGGCCTCTATCCCGCTCTCTCTCTCTCGGCCTCTATCCCGCTTTCTCTCTCTCTCTGTTCTGCTCTATCCCGCTCTCTCTGTTCTGCTCCCTCTCCCATTGCTCCTTTCACTGCCTCTCCCTTATATTCCCTCCGCCACGACATTCCTGTCCCCCTTTCTGCTTTTGCCTCCCTCCATCACACCCTCTCGCTCAGTTTCTCGCTCGCTCGTTCGCTGCTCCTTTCATCCAACCCGTGTACGTTAATCATCAACGAATTAACCCCCTCTTGCATGCTCTCTTCCTCCGGTGTCTCCTCACTCCACGTCAGTCACCATCTCCGGGCTAGCCTCTTTTAAAAAACATTATCCAATCTGGCGATCCCCTCCCTAACTGCCCCCTTGTGAAGGTGGCGGTGAGCTGCCTTCTTGAGCCGCTGCACTCCCATGTGGTGTAGGTACACCCGCGGCGCTGTTAGGGAGGGAGTCCCAGGATTTCGACCCAGCGACAGTGAAGGAACGGCCGATGTATTTCCAAGTCTGGATGGTGAGTGGCTCGGAGGGGAACTTGCAGGTGGTGGTGGTGTTCCCCATGGGTCTGCTGCCCTCGTCCGTCTAGGCGGTCGAGTTTGTTGGTTTGGAAGGTGCTGTCGAAGGAGCCTTGGTAAATGCCCGCGGTGCATCTTGTATACAATACAGCTGCCACTGTGTTATCTGTTTGAGTCGCTTTAGCTCCATCTATCACTTGCTGCTTGGCAGGCAAGTAATCCTGTGTTATAGCTTCACCAGGGTTGACACCTCATTTGCCTGGTGCTGCTCCTGGCATGCCCTCCTGCACTCTTCATTGAACCAGGGCTGATCCCCTGGCTTGATGATAATGGTAGAGTGAGGGATATGCTGGACCATGAGGTTACAGATTGTGTTCGAGTGCAATTCTGCTGCTGCAGATGGCCCACAGCGCCTCATGGATGCCCAGTCTTGAGTTGCTAGATCTGTCCGAAACCTATCCCCTTTAGCACGGTGATAGGGCCACACAACACGATGGAGAGGATCCTCGATGTGAAGACAGGACTTTGTCTCCACAAGGACCGTGCGGTGGTCACTCCTGCCCATACTGTCATGGACAGAGGCATCTGAGGCAGGCAGGTTGGTGAGGATGAAGGTCAAGTGTGTTTTTACCCTCTTGTTGGTTCCCTCACCACCTGCCGCAGACCCGGTCTAGCAGCTATGTCCTTTAGGACTCAGCCAGCTCGGTCAGTAGTGGTGCTACCGAGCCACTCTTGGTGATGGGCATTGAAGTCCCCCCACCCAGAGTACATTCTGCACCCTTGCCACCCTCAGCGCTTCCTCCAAGTGGCGCTCAACATGGAGGAGGCACCGATCCATCAGCTGAGGGAGGGCGGGAGGGGGCAATCGGCAGGAGGTTTCCTTGCCCACGTTTGACCTGATGCCCATGAGACTTCACAGGGGTCTGGAGTCGATGTCGAGGACTCCCAGGGCAACTCCCTCCCCGACTGTATATCACTGTGCCGCCACCTCTGCTGGGCCTGTCCTGCTGGGTGGGACAGGACATACCCAGGGGTGGTGATGGTGATCCCTGGGACACTGGCTATAAGGTATGAGGGACAGGACATACCCAGGGGTGGTGATGGTGATCCCTGGGACACTGGTCATAAGGTATGAGGGACAGGACATACCCAGGGGTGGTGATGGTGATCCCTGGGACACTGGCCATAAGGTATGAGGGACAGGACATACCCAGGGGTGGTGATGGTGATCCCTGGGACACTGGTCATAAGGTATGAGGGACAGGACATACCCAGGGGTGGTGATGGTGATCCCTGGGACACTGGCTATAAGGTATGAGGGACAGGACATACCCAGGGGTGGTGATGGTGATCCCTGGGACACTGGTCATAAGGTATGAGGGACAGGACATACCCAGGGGTGGTGATGGTGATCCCTGGGACACTGGTTATAAGGTATGAGGGACAGGACATACCCAGGGGTGGTGATGGTGATCCCTGGGACACTGGTCATAAGGTATGAGGGACAGGACATACCCAGGGGTGGTGATGGTGATCCCTGGGACACTGGCTATAAGGTATGAGGGACAGGACATACCCAGGGGTGGTGATGGTGATCCCTGGGACACTGGTCATAAGGTATGAGGGACAGGACATACCCAGGGGTGGTGATGGTGATCCCTGGGACACTGGTCATAAGGTATGAGGGACAGGACATACCCAGGGGTGGTGATGGTGATCCCTGGGACACTGGTCATAAGGTATGAGGGACAGGACATACCCAGGGGTGGTGATGGTGATCCCTGGGACACTGGCCATAAGGTATGAGGGACAGGACATACCCAGGGGTGGTGATGGTGATCCCTGGGACACTGGCCATAAGGTATGAGGGACAGGACATACCCAGGGGTGGTGATGGTGATCCCTGGGACACTGGCTATAAGGTATGAGGGACAGGACATACCCAGGGGTGGTGATGGTGATCCCTGGGACACTGGCCATAAGGTATGAGGGACAGGACATACCCAGGGGTGGTGATGGTGATCCCTGGGACACTGGCTATAAGGTATGAGGGACAGGACATACCCAGGGGTGGTGATGGTGATCCCTGGGACACTGGTCATAAGGTATGATTCCGTGAGGATGACTATGCCGGGCTGCTGCTGGACTAGTCGGTGTGAGACGGCTCTCCCGATTTTGGGACTAGCCCCCAGATGTTACCGAGGAGGGGCTTTGCAGGGGCCGACAGGGCTGCGATGGCCTATCCTGCCGGGCGAGGCAGGACCATGCCCAGGGGCGCGGCGATACTGGCATGAAGGCGAGGCTCCTGAGCGAACGCAAGGTGTGGCGAGGATGGGGGTGTCAGGAGGCTTCATGGGGGTCTGGAGTCGATGTCGAGGACTCCCTCCCCGACTGTATACCACTGTGCCTCCACCTTTGCTGGGCCTGTCCTGCCGGGCGGGACAGGACGTACCCAGGGGTGGTGATGGTGATCCCTGGGACACTGGTTATAAGGTATGAGGGACAGGACATACCCAGGGGTGGTGATGGTGATCCCTGGGACACTGGCCATAAGGTATGAGGGACAGGACATACCCAGGGGTGGTGATGGTGATCCCTGGGACACTGGCCATAAGGTATGAGGGACAGGACATACCCAGGGGTGGTGATTGTGATCCCTGGGACACTGGTTATAAGGTATGAGGGACAGGACATACCCAGGGGTGGTGATGGTGATCCCTGGGACACTGGCCATAAGGTATGAGGGACAGGACATACCCAGGGGTGGTGATGGTGATCCCTGGGACACTGGCCATAAGGTATGAGGGACAGGACATACCCAGGGGTGGTGATGGTGATCCCTGGGACGCTGGCCATAAGGTATGAGGGACAGGACATACCCAGGGGTGGTGATGGTGATCCCTGGGACACTGGCCATAAGGTATGAGGGACAGGACATACCCAGGGGTGGTGATGGTGATCCCTGGGACACTGGCCATAAGGTATGAGGGACAGGACATACCCAGGGGTGGTGATTGTGATCCCTGGGACACTGGTTATAAGGTATGAGGGACAGGACATACCCAGGGGTGGTGATGGTGATCCCTGGGACACTGGCCATAAGGTATGAGGGACAGGACATACCCAGGGGTGGTGATGGTGATCCCTGGGACACTGGCCATAAGGTATGAGGGACAGGACATACCCAGGGGCGGTGATGGTGATCCCTGGGACACTGGCCATAAGGTATGAGGGACAGGACATACCCAGGGGTGGTGATTGTGATCCCTGGGACACTGGTTATAAGGTATGAGGGACAGGACATACCCAGGGGTGGTGATGGTGATCCCTGGGACACTGGCCATAAGGTATGAGGGACAGGACATACCCAGGGGTGGTGATGGTGATCCCTGGGACACTGGCCATAAGGTATGAGGGACAGGACATACCCAGGGGTGGTGATGGTGATCCCTGGGACACTGGCTATAAGGTATGAGGGACAGGACATACCCAGGGCTGGTGATGGTGATCCCTGGGACACTGGTCATAAGGTATGAGGGACAGGACATACCCAGGGGTGGTGATGGTGATCCCTGGGACACTGGCTATAAGGTATGAGGGACAGGACATACCCAGGGGTGGTGATGGTGATCCCTGGGACACTGGTCATAAGGTATGATTCCGTGAGGATGACTATGCCGGGCTGCTGCTGGACTAGTCGGTGTGAGACGGCTCTCCCGATTTTGGGACTAGCCCCCAGATGTTACCGAGGAGGGGCTTTGCAGGGGCCGACAGGGCTGCGATGGCCTATCCTGCCGGGCGAGGCAGGACCATGCCCAGGGGCGCGGCGATACTGGCATGAAGGCGAGGCTCCTGAGCGAACGCAAGGGGTGGCGAGGATGGGGGTGTCAGGAGGCTTCATGGGGGTCTGGAGTCGATGTCGAGGACTCCCTCCCCGACTGTATACCACTGTGCCTCCACCTTTGCTGGGCCTGTCCTGCCGGGCGGGACAGGACGTACCCAGGGGTGGTGATGGTGATCCCTGGGACACTGGTTATAAGGTATGAGGGACAGGACATACCCAGGGGTGGTGATGGTGATCCCTGGGACACTGGCCATAAGGTATGAGGGACAGGACATACCCAGGGGTGGTGATGGTGATCCCTGGGACACTGGCCATAAGGTATGGTTCCGTGAGGATGACTATGCCGGGCTGCTGCTGGACGAGTCAGTGTGAGACGGCTCTCCCGATTTTGGGACTAGCCCCCAGAACTCGGCAGGGGGGGGGGGAAAGAGAGGAAATAGAAGGATTGAGGGGGGGGTGGGGGAGGGGCACTGAAGAGGTGGGGGGTTGTGGGAAGTGGGGAGAGGAGCGCGGAGATCAACACGGAGGAAACGGACGGAGAGCGGACGCTGGTGAAGTTATGTAACACACACACGCACAACACTTTGGCATCGTCTACACATTTAATATTCTATCTAAACTCACAGAAATCGGCAGTGCAGCCTCACCGGGTGGGTGGGAGGTGGGGTGGGGGGAGGAGATTTAACACGGACAATACTTCGGAGGGTCAGGTCACGCCCGGACAGTACAGGATATGAGTTTTGTTCTTCACGGTTCGAGTGTGTGTGTGTGAGTGAGAGAGGGGGAGAGAGTGAACGTGCGAGCGAGTGGAAGTTTCGGGGTGGGGGGGAAAGACGGGGAGGCCGAATATTCCTGGGGGGGGGGGGGGGAGGGACTAACCGTTAGCCCGCGCCAACACAGCCTCTCCCCCCACCCCAAAACAAAAAGGGGCACACTCTTCACCGAAACGCCAGGCACCCCCGCCACACTCTTCTCCCCCCCCCGTCGACCTGATGGGAAGGGACGGGACAGGGAATAAACACTAGAGGAACCAGACAAGGGGCGGGTGAGAGGAGGGGGAAAGAGGGCAGGTGAAGATACCCCTCACACGGGGAACAAACGTGCAAGGTCGACACCGGCGGAGGGAACCCTCTCCCGCGCTATCCCCGAGAGAGAGGGGTGGGGGGCTAGGAAGGGAGGGAGGGAAGGAGTGACCCCGTGTGATGTACGTCCCCCAGGAAAGGGGCCCGGTTTCTCTCCCGGGTTCGCTCCCGCGCTCCTCCCGTCCTGGTCGGTCGCCCGCTAGTGCTTGGCGTTGATGATGTCCACAAACTCGGGCTTCAGAGAGGCGCCACCCACCAGGAAACCGTCCACGTCGCCCATGCCGGCCAGTTCCTTACAGGTGGCAGCCGTCACAGAACCTGCGAGGAGAGAGGGACAGAAGGGAACGAGAGAGCGCGCACGGGAGTGCGCGGGAAGGCGAGAGAGAGCGGGGGCGCGCGGGAGGGCGAGAGGGAGCGCGCGGGAAGGCGAGAGAGAGAGAGTGGAGGAGCATACGGGAGGGCGAGAGAGGGAGCGCGCGGGAGGGCGAGAGAGAGGGAGTGGAGGAGCGTACGGGAGGGCAAGAGAGTGGAGGAGCGTACGGGAGGGCGAGAGAGGGAGCGCGCGGGAGGGCGAGAGAGAGGGAGTGGAGGAGCGTACGGGAGGGCAAGAGAGTGGAGGAGCGTACGGGAGGGCAAGAGAGTGGAGGAGCGTACGGGAGGGCAAGAGAGAGGGCAAGAGAGAGGGAGCGCACGGGAGGCCGAGAAAGAGTGGGGGAGCGTACGGGAGGGCAAGAGAGAGGGAGCGCGCGGGAGGGGGAGAGAGAGAGAGAGAGAGAGAGTAGAGGAGCATACGGAAGGGTGAGAGAGGGAGCGCGCGGGAGGGCGAGAGTGGAGGAGCGTACGGGAGGGCAAGAGAGAGGGCAAGAGAGAGGGAGCGCACGGGAGGCCGAGAAAGAGTGGGGGAGCATACGGGAGGGCAAGAGAGAGGGAGCGCACGGGAGGCCGAGAAAGAGTGGGGGAGCATACGGGAGGGCAAGAGAGAGGGAGCGCGCGGGAGGGGGAGAGAGAGAGAGAGAGAGAGAGTAGAGGAGCGTACGGAAGGGTGAGGGAGAGAGAGAGAGAGAGAGGGAGCGCGCGGGAGGGCGAGAGAGTGGAGGAGCGTACAGAAGGGCGAGAGAGAGAGAGAGAGAGGGAGCGCGCGTGAGGGCGAGAGAGAGAGTGGAAGAGCGTACGGAAGGGCGAGAGAGAGAGAGAGAGAGAGAGAGGGAGCGTGCAGGAGGGCGAGAGGGAGCACACGGGAGAGCAAGAGAGCAAGAGGGAGGGAGAGGGCACGAGAGAGAGCGAGAGAGCGTGTGGGAGGGCAAGAGAGAGGGAGAGCACAAGAGGGCGAGAGAGAGGGAGAGCACAAGAGAGAGAGGGGGAGCGCGCGGGAGGGCAAGAGAGAGGGACAGCACAAGAGGGAGCGCGCAGGAGGGCGTAAGGGAGAGCGCGCGCAGGAGAGCGAGGGGGTGCGTGAGAAAGGGAGAGAGTGTATGCGGGTGCAGGAGCACAGGCGTAGGAGCGCACGCACAGGCACGGGAGGGCCAGAGAGCGCGCGAGTGTGAGCGCGAAAGGGGGAGGCAGAGTGAGAAAGACAGGGAGAGAGGAGAAAGAAAGAAAGAAAGAAAGAGAGAGCTTGTCAACAACAGCAGAGGAAGGAGGCAGACTGAGTACAGATCGCCCTGAGACTTCACACCGCCTGTGAGGGGC
Source organism: Cetorhinus maximus (assembly GCF_964194155.1). Lineage (NCBI taxonomy): Eukaryota > Metazoa > Chordata > Chondrichthyes > Lamniformes > Cetorhinidae > Cetorhinus > Cetorhinus maximus. Next base: position 4,814 of record NW_027597521.1, on the reverse strand, counting down.
AGCAGAGGTGGGCATGGTGCTGGTGCTGGAAGAGGGAGGAGGAGAGAAGAGAGGGCACCAGAGGAGACCACCCCTGAATTCTCATGCCCCTCCCACACATCCCACGCCACCCCCCCATCGGGGAATCAACGCTTCCAGCACGGACCGAGGCCATTCAGCCCTCTACGTTCAGGCCAGCTCTTGGCGAATGCGAGTCAGCGAGACTCACTCCCCTTCCCCCTTCCCTCCCCCACCACCTGGAGGCGATCACCCTCGGAGAACCTCGACTGCACTCTGTGCGTCGTCAAGCAAGGCAGAGCGTACCGGTTGACGATGCAGGAGTACGCGGGCTGAATGGCCTCGGAATGAGCCTCGCCTCGGTCCCGGGGGTAAGGGTGGGGTCCGGGAGGAGGGCTCTGGTCGCACAGGCCTCCGAGGGACACTCATCGGGTACCCACCTCCGTAGATGATGCGCACACTCTTCGAAACACTCTCAGAGACATGTTCCTTCAGCCACTTGCGAATCTTCTCGTGAATCTCTTGGGCCTATTAGAGAGAGAGAACAAATCGGGTGAGAGGAGGCCGGGAGACGGAGCCCGAGAGAGAGAGAGAGAGAGACGGAGGCAAAGAGAGAGAGAGAGAGACGGAGGCAGAGAGAGAGAGAGAGAGACGGAGGCAGAGAGAGAGAGAGAGAGACACGGAGGCAGAGAGAGAGAGAGAGACACGGAGGCAGAGAGAGAGAGAGAGACACGGAGGCAGAGAGAGAGAGAGAGACACGGAGGCAGAGAGAGAGAGAGAGACACGGAGGCAGAGAGAGAGGGAGAGAGACACGGAGGCAGAGAGAGAGAGAGAGACACGGAGGCAGAGAGAGAGAGAGACACGGAGGCAGAGAGAGATAGAGAGAGACACTGAGGCAGAGAGAGATAGAGAGAGACACTGAGGCAGAGTGAGAGTGAGAGAGAGAAAGAGAGAGGGAGGGAGAGAGAGAGAGCGCCTTGTACCTCAGTTACAACACTGAGGTGCAGAAGATTATACTTTTGGACCAAGTCGGGAAGGCTCAGTGTTTCACTGAGATAGCGGTACAGAGTGTTAACACTCGGAGACAACGGGCAGCTGCCTCTCACTTTGCAATGAGTGCAGTCTGAAGCTCCCAAAGTGCCAGAAAGGTGTCGTCGGCATCAGGTTGTAGACCGGGGTACGACCTTCAACCTGCCTGCCTGCAACCACCCCCTTCCCCCCCCCATCCCGCCCCCTCTCCCCGGGAGTGCTGCGATTGGTCGCTCCACACGTCAATCGGGGCAGCCACGCCTTCCCAGGGGTCGGCAACGGGGGCCTGGACCCTCACCTCGAAACCTCGGAGAACTCCCGAAACGGAGGGCAGCTACCGCCCCTCTCGGAGACCCAGACGACAGCCGGCTGTTAAGGGGGGGTGGGGGGGCGTAATTCCACCTCGGAGCGTGACGGGTGTAAAGAAAAAAGGGGAACGTTTCTTCCCCGTCCTTCGAAGCTCGGGTTGAGGGGGAGAAAAAAACAAGCCAAGTGTTTAGTCGACAGGTGCGAAGAGTCATTTGTTACAGTAAAGGTGTGAAAAGCGAAACCCGGACGCTTTCCAACAGGATCGAGGAGGCTCGAGGCTCTTTTCCCAGAAGCGACGGAGAACACGGCGCACCTCGGGGGGCAGTTACCCACCCACCCAAGCCCCGGCCTTCACTGACCTGCTGAGGGGACGCAGTTTTGCCAGTCCCGATGGCCCACACCGGTTCATATGCCAACACCACGTGGTCCCAGTTCTTCACGTTGTCTACAGAGGGGGCCGGGGATGAAAAAAGAGAAGGGGAGAGTCGTCAGATGCCCATCGCTGCCAAGGGGGAAAGGGAGCGCTCTCAATACCCCCACCCCCCCCCGCCCACACACCCGAATCCCGCCTCCTCGCCAGCCACCCACCTTTCACTCGGGCCTGTGACACTAAGGGCAAACCAAGCCTGCGGTCCCTCAGCACTGACCCTCCGACAGTGCGGCTCTCCCTCAGCACTGACCCTCCGACAGTGCGGCGCTCCCTCAGCACTGACCCTCCGACAGTGCGGCTCTCCCTCAGCGCTGACCCTCCGACAGTGCGGCGCTCCCTCAGCGCTGACCCTCCGACAGTGCGGCGCTCCCTCAGCGCTGACCCTCCGACAGTGCGGCGCTCCCTCAGCGCTGACCCTCCGACAGTGCGGCGCTCCCTCAGCACTGACCCTCCGACAGTGCGGCGCTCCCTCAGCGCTGACCCTCCGACAGCGCGGTGCTCCCTCAGCGCTGACCCTCCGACAGCGCGGCGCTCCCTCAGCGCTGACCCTCCGACAGCGCGGCGCTCCCTCAGCACTGACCCTCCGACAGTGCGGCGCTCCCTCAGCACCGACCCTCCGTCAGTGCGGCTCTCCCTCAGCACTGACCCTCCGACAGTGCGGCGCTCCCTCCGTACCTGCGATGACCTTGGTCTGGGCGAACACGACCTTTTCTGTGCAGCCGCCCTCTCGCTCGTCCAACTTCTCACCGATACAAGCGATCACACCAAGGCCGGCCTCCAGAGCATGGGCCACCTTCTGACCAATCAGCTGCAGGGGTCAGAGAGATGAACGGCTTAACCCTCTCGCCATAGCGCACACTCCGTAATAACACGAAACGACAGCACACCTCACCAAGCTTCCCATCGAATGCCACATTAACCCCGGCAACTATTCCCCGTCAATATTCCAGAGCACATCCAAGCTGACTAACTACACAGCTCACGGTTGTCCTCGGGATTCTCCCACGCTCCGTCCTCTGGACACTCATCCCGAATTCTGCTGTCCACGCGTCCGGACTCATTGCCGTTCACCCATCACCCACTGCGCTCGCTGACAGGTACCAGACCCCAACAGGGCAACGCCTCAAATTCAACTCTCAATGTAACCTCCTCCAGACCCTACACCCCTCCCTATCTCTGTAACCCTCCTCCAGCCCCCTACTCTGTAACCCTCCTCCAGCCCCTACAACCCTATCTCTGTAACCTCCTCCAGCCCCTACAACCCTCCCTATCTCTGTAACCTCCTCCAGCCCCCTACACCCCTCCCTATCTCTCTAACGTCCTCCAGCCCCTACACCCCTCCCTATCTCTGTAACCTCCTCCAGCCCCTACAACCCTCCCAGAGATTTACTCTGTATCTAACCCCGTGCTGTACCTGTCCTGGGAGTGTTTGATGGGTACGATGTAGAGGTAGCTTTACTCTGTATCTAACCCCGTGCTGTACCTGTCCTGGGAGTGTTTGATGGGGACGGTGTCGAGGGAGCTTTACTCTGTATCTAACCCCGTGCTGTCCCTGTCCTGGGAGTGTTTGATGGGGACGGTGTCGAGGGAGCTTTACTCTGTATCTAACCCCGTGCTGTCCCTGTCCTGGGAGTGTTTGATGGGGACGGTGTAGAGGGAGCTTTACTCTGTATCTAACCCCGTGCTGTACCTGTCCTGGGTGTGTTTGAAGGGGACAGTGTAGAGGGAGCTTTACTCTGTATCTAACCCCGTGCTGTCCCTGTCCTGGGAGTGTTTGATGGGGGGACGGTGTAGAGGGAGCTTTACTCTGTATCTAACCCCGTGTCCCACACACTCGGACACCATCTCCTACCTCGTCGCACTCTCCAAAGACATGACGCCTCTCAGAGTGTCCAAGGATCACCCATTTCGCTCCGCAGTCTTTGATCATCGCTGGGCTGTGAACACACGGGGACACGGGTTAAAGAAGTGGGTACGTCCCTGGCAGAGAGAGAGTGAGAGAGAGAGAGAGAGAGAGACAGAGAGAGAGAGAGACTCACCGCGCCATAGGGCCGGGTGACGATTATATCTCTTCCTAAGTTATGTCGGAAGCCAGGAAGACACCGTGCGCTGCCACAAGGAACAGTCGGCAACGGCGCGCTCCCGACTCTGGGTGGGGGGGTGTAAATACGGGTCAGGAGTTCCCGCCGACAGCGCAGCACTCCCACGGCGGCACGCCCCAGCGGCGGGAGGCTCAGAGCTGTACGAGGATGAGGGGGCGACAGCCAGCGCACCCAGGGTTGTTCAGTCAGTGCTTTCCACCCCCCCCACCCCCGGTGAGCCCCGCGCAGTACCTGATCTCGCCTGTGAACGCCCCCTTGTCCACCTTGTAGCAGTTCTGGGCAGCCACGCCGTACTTGTGGTCCAGGGTCTTACGAATGCAGTCGAGGTAGGGGGCTGGAACTCCGAAGACCACCTCTGTGGAAGAAAAAGTGAGGGAGGGAGAGAGACGCACACAGAGGGGGAGAGAGAGAGAGACGCACACAGAGGGGGAGAGAGAGAGAGACGCACACAGAGGGGGAGAGAGAGAGAGACGCACAGAGGGGGAGAGAGAGAGAGACGCACACAGAGGGGGAGAGAGAGAGAGACGCACACAGAGGGGGAGAGAGAGAGAGACGCACACAGAGGGGGAGAGAGAGAGAGACGCACACAGAGGGGGAGAGAGAGAGAGACGCACACAGAGGGGGAGAGAGAGAGAGACGCACACAGAGGGGGAGAGAGAGAGAGACGCACACAGAGGGGGAGAGAGAGAGAGACACACAGAGGGGGAGAGAGAGAGAGACACACAGAGGGGAGAGAGAGAGAGACGCACACAGAGGGGGAGAGAGAGAGAGACGCACACAGAGGGGGAGAGAGAGAGAGACACACACAGAGGGGAGAGAGAGAGACACAGAGGGGGAGAGAGAGAGACACACAGAGGGGGAGAGAGAGAGACACACAGAGGGGGAGAGAGAGAGACACACAGAGGGGGAGAGAGAGAGACACAGAGGGGGAGAGAGAGAGACACAGA